>NC_092333.1:144045000-144327500 GCF_046630445.1 Rutidosis leptorrhynchoides
ACAACCGCAACAACAACAACAATCAGAAGCAGCTATGCCAAAGGTGTGAAAAGTATCACTCGGGGTTCTGCACCAAATTTTGCAACAAGTGTAAAAGAAATGGTCATAGCGCGGCGAAGTGTGAGGTCTACGGACCAGGGGTTAACAGAATGAAAGGAACAAATGGTGTCGGAATGAGTAATGGCGGAGCAAGTAGTGTCGGAGCAAGTTATGCCAATGTAGTTTGTTATAAATGGAAAACCGGGCCACATTATTAGAAATTGCCCGAACCAGGAGAATATGAATGGACAAGGCTGCGGAAGAGTTTTCAATATTAATGCGGCAGAGGCACAGGAAGACCCGGAGCTTGTTACGGGTACGTTTCTTATTGACAATAAATCTGCTTACGTTTTATTTGATTCGGGTGCGGATAGAAGCTATATGAGTAGAGATTTTTGTGCTAAATTAAGTTGTCCATTGACGCCTTTGGATAGTAAATTTTTCCTCGAATTAGCAAATGGTAAATTAATTTCAGCAGATAATATATGTCGGAATCGAGAAATTAAACTGGTTAGCGAAACATTTAAGATTGACTTGATACCAGTAGAGTTAGGGAGTTTTGATGTGATAATCGGTATGGATTGGTTGAAAGAAGTGAAAGCAGAGATCGTTTGTTACAAAAATGCAATTTGCATTATACGAGAAAAAGGAAAACCCTTAATGGTGTACGGAGAAAAGAGCAACACGAAGTTAAATCTTATTAGTAACCTGAAGGCCCAAAAATTAATAAGAAAAGGTTGCTATGCTGTACTAGCACACGTCGAGAAAGTCAATTCTGAAGAAAAGAACATCAATGATATTCCCGTCGCAAAAGAATTTCCTGATGTATTTCCGAAAGAATTACCGGGACTACCTCCACACCGATCCGTTGAATTTCAAATAGACCTTGTACCGGGAGCTGCACCAATAGCTCGTGCTCCATACAGACTCGCACCTAGCGAAATGAAGGAACTTCAGAGCCAATTACAAGAACTTTTAGAGCGTGGTTTCATTCGACCAAGCACATCACCTTGGGGAGCTCCTGTTTTGTTTGTCAAGAAGAAAGATGGTACATTCAGGTTGTGTATCGACTACCGAGAGTTGAACAAACTTACCATCAAGAACCGCTACCCACTACCAAGAATTGACGACTTATTTGATCAACTACAAGGCTCGTCTGTTTATTCGAAGATCGATTTACGTTCTGGATATCATCAAATGCGGGTGAAGGAGGATGATATTCCAAAGACTGCTTTTAGGACGCGTTACGGTCATTACGAGTTTATGGTTATGCCGTTTGGATTGACTAACGCACCAGCTGTGTTCATGGACCTCATGAACCGAGTGTGTGGGCCATATCTTGACAAGTTTGTCATTGTTTTCATCGATGACATACTTATTTACTCGAAGAATGATCAAGAGCACGAAGAACATTTGAGAAAAGTGCTAGAGTTGCTGAGAAAAGAAGAGTTGTACGCTAAGTTCTCTAAGTGTGCTTTCTGGTTAAGAGAAGTTCAATTCCTTGGACATATTGTTAGTAAACAAGGAATACAAGTTGATCCTCCCAAGATAGAGGCAATTGAGAAGTGGGAAATCCCGAAAACTCCTACTCAGGTTCGTCAGTTTTTAGGGTTGGCAGGTTATTATCGAAGGTTCATTCAAGATTTCTCTCGTATAGCGAAACCTCTAACTACTTTAACGCACAAGGGGAAGAAGTATGAGTGGAAGGATGAACAAGAGACTGCTTTTCAAACTTTGAAGAAGAAGTTGACTACCGCTCTGATATTGTCACTACCTGAGGGTAATGATGATTTTGTTGTTTATTGTGATGCTTTTCATCAGGGCTTTGGTTGTGTTTTGATGCAACGAAAGAAAGTTATTGCGTACGCGTCACGTCAGTTGAAGATCCACGAACAGAATTATACGACCCATGATTTAGAGTTGGGAGCTGTTGTGTTTGCACTTAAGATTTGGAGACATTATCTTTATGGGGTTAAAAGTATAGTGTACACAGATCACAAAAGTCTTCAACATATTCTTGATCAGAAACAGTTGAATACGAGGCAACGAAGATGGATTGAGACGTTGAATGATTATGATTGTGAACTTTTATATCATCCGGGAAAGGCCAATGTTGTGGCCGATGTTTTAAGTCGTAAAGAAAGGGCTGAACCTCGCAGGTTTAGAGCCTTGAATATGACAATTAGAACATGAAGTGTCCCGTTCATATTGATTATAAACGTTCCATATTAATTGATTTCGTCGCGAGGTTTTGACCTCCATATGAGACGTTTTTCAAAGACTGCATTCATTTTTAAAATAACCACAACCTTTATTTTATCTATAAAGGTTTAAAAAGCATTACGTAGATTATCAAATAATGATAATCTAAAATATACCGTTTACACACGACCATTACATAATGGTTTACAATAAGAATATATTACATCAAAAATAAGTTTCTTGAATGCAGTTTTTACATAATATCATACAAGTATGGACTCCAAATCTTGTCCTTATTTTAGTATGCAACAGCGGAAGCTCTAAATAATCACCTGAGAATAAACATGCTTAAAACGTCAACAAAAATGTTGGTGAGTTATAGGTTTAACCTATATATTATCAAATCATAATAATAGACCACAAGATTTCATATTTCAATATACATCCCATACATAGAGATAAAATTCATTCATATGGTGAACACCTGGTAACCGACATTAACAAGATGCATATATAAGAATATCCCCATCATTCCGGGACACCCTTCGGATATGATATAAATTACAAAGTACTAAAGCATCCGGTACTTTGGATGGGGTTTGTTAGGCCCAATAGATCTATATTTAGGATTCGCGTCAATTAGGGTGTCTGTTCCCTAATTCTTAGATTACCAGACTTAATAAAAAGGGGCATATTCGATTTCGATAATTCAACCTAGAATTTAGTTTCACGTACTTGTGTCTATTTAGTAAAATAATTTATAAAACCTGCATGTATTCTCATCCCAAAAATATTAGATTTTAAAAGTGGGACTATAACTCACTTTCACAGATTTTTACTTCGTCGGGAAGTAAGACTTGGCCACTGGTTGATTCACGAACCTATAACAAATATGTACATATGTATCAAAGTATATTCAAAATATATTTACAACACTTTTAATACATTTTGATGTTTTAAGTTTATTAAGTTAGCTGTCCTCGTTAGTAACCTACAACTAGTTGTCCAACGTTAGATGTACAGAAAAAAATTGATATATATTATCTTGAATCAATCCACGACCCAGTGTATACACGTCTCAGGCTAGATCACAACTCAAAGTATATATATTTTTGGAATCAACCTCAACCATGTATAGCTAACTCCCTCATTACTCCAAATAATATATACACATGGGTCGATATGATATGTCAAAACATTTGCATACGTGTCTATGGTATCCCAAGATTACATAATATATTAGAATACATGTATAATACAATATAAGTTAGCTAGGATATGATTAATATAGATTTGTTACCAATTTTCACGTTGCTACAACAAGAAAAATTATCCAATCTTGTTTTACCCATAACTTCTTCATTTTAAATCCGTTTTGAGTGAATCAAATTGATATGGTTTCATATTGAACTCTATTTTATGAATCTAAACAGAAAAGGTATAGGTTTATAGTCGGAAATATAAGTTACAAGTTGTTTTTGTAAAGGTAGTCATTTCAGTCGAAAGAACGACGTCTAGATGACCATTTTAGAAAACATACTTCCACTTTGAGTTTAACCATGATTTTTGGATATAGTTTCATGTTCATAAGAAAAATCATTTTTCCAGAATAAAAACTTTTAAATCAAAGTTTATCATAGTTTTTAATTAACTAACCCAAAACAGCCTGCGGTGTTACTACGACGGCGTATGTCCGGTTTTACAGTGTTCTTCGTGTTTCCAGGTTTTAAATCATTAAGTTAGCATATCATATAGATATAGAACATGTGTTTAGTTAATTTTAAAAGTCAAGTTAGAAGGATTAACTTTTATTTGCGAACAAGTTTAGAATTAACTAAACTATGTTCTAGTGATTACAAGTTTAAACCTTCGAATAAGATAGCTTTATATGTATGAATCGAATGATGTTATGAACATCATTACTACCTCAAGTTTTCTGGATAAAGCTACTGGAAATGAGAAAAATGGATCTAGCTTCAAAGGATCCTTGGATGGCTTGAAAGTTCTTGAAGCAGAATCAAAGTTTGAATATGAGTATTACCTTGTATTAGAAAGATATATTACTGTAAATAAGAAAGATTTCTTGAGGTTGGATGATCACTCTACAAGATTGGAAGTAAGCTAGCAAACTTAGAAGTATTCTTGATTTTATGAAACTAGAACTTGTAGAATTTATGAAGAACACTTAGAACTTGAAGATAGAACTTGAGAGAGATCAATTAGATGAAGAAAATTGAAGAATGAAAGTGTTTGTAGGTGTTTTTGGTTGTTGGTGTATGGATTAGATATAAAGGATATGTAATTTTGTTTTCATGTAAATAAGTCATGAATGATTACTCATACTTTGATACATATGTACATATTTGTTATAGGTTCGTGTCATGATTCTGCTTCAAGAACTTTCAAGCCATCCAAGGATCCTTTGAAGCTAGATCCATTTTTCTCATTTCCAGTAGCTTTATCCAGAAAACTTGAGGTAGTAATGATGTTCATAACATCATTCGATTCATACATATAAAGCTATCTTATTCGAAGGTTTAAACTTGTAATCACTAGAACATAGTTTAGTTAATTCTAAACTTGTTCGCAAATAAAAGTTAATCCTTCTAACTTGACTTTTAAAATTAACTAAACACATGTTCTATATCTATATGATATGCTAACTTAATGATTTAAAACCTGGAAACACGAAGAACACTGTAAAACCGGACATACGCCGTCGTAGTAACACCGCAGGCTGTTTTGGGTTAGTTAATTAAAAACTATGATAAACTTTGATTTAAAAGTTTTTATTCTGGAAAAATGATTTTTCTTATGAACATGAAACTATATCCAAAAATCATGGTTAAACTCAAAGTGGAAGTATGTTTTCTAAAATGGTCATCTAGACGTCGTTCTTTCGACTGAAATGACTACCTTTACAAAAACAACTTGTAACTTATATTTCCGACTATAAACCTATACCTTTTCTGTTTAGATTCATAAAATAGAGTTCAATATGAAACCATATCAATTTGATTCACTCAAAACGGATTTAAAATGAAGAAGTTATGGGTAAAACAAGATTGGATAATTTTTCTTGTTGTAGCAACGTGAAAATTGGTAACAAATCTATATTAATCATATCCTAGCTAACTTATATTGTATTATACATGTATTCTAATATATTATGTAATCTTGGGATACCATAGACACGTATGCAAATGTTTTGACATATCATATCGACCCATGTGTATATATTATTTGGAGTAATGAGGGAGTTAGCTATACATGGTTGAGGTTGATTCCAAAAATATATATACTTTGAGTTGTGATCTAGCCTGAGACGTGTATACACTGGGTCGTGGATTGATTCAAGATAATATATATCAATTTTTTTCTGTACATCTAACGTTGGACAACTAGTTGTAGGTTACTAACGAGGACAGCTAACTTAATAAACTTAAAACATCAAAATGTATTAAAAGTGTTGTAAATATATTTTGAATATACTTTGATACATATGTACATATTTGTTATAGGTTCGTGAATCAACCAGTGGCCAAGTCTTACTTCCCGACGAAGTAAAAATCTGTGAAAGTGAGTTATAGT
Source organism: Rutidosis leptorrhynchoides (assembly GCF_046630445.1). Lineage (NCBI taxonomy): Eukaryota > Viridiplantae > Streptophyta > Magnoliopsida > Asterales > Asteraceae > Rutidosis > Rutidosis leptorrhynchoides. The sequence goes on from NC_092333.1 coordinate 144,050,833, forward strand.
CCCACTTTTAAAATCTAATATTTTTGGGATGAGAATACATGCAGGTTTTATAAATTATTTTACTAAATAGACACAAGTACGTGAAACTAAATTCTAGGTTGAATTATCGAAATCGAATATGCCCCTTTTTATTAAGTCTGGTAATCTAAGAATTAGGGAACAGACACCCTAATTGACGCGAATCCTAAATATAGATCTATTGGGCCTAACAAACCCCATCCAAAGTACCGGATGCTTTAGTACTTTGTAATTTATATCATATCCGAAGGGTGTCCCGGAATGATGGGGATATTCTTATATATGCATCTTGTTAATGTCGGTTACCAGGTGTTCACCATATGAATGAATTTTATCTCTATGTATGGGATGTATATTGAAATATGAAATCTTGTGGTCTATTATTATGATTTGATAATATATAGGTTAAACCTATAACTCACCAACATTTTTGTTGACGTTTTAAGCATGTTTATTCTCAGGTGATTATTTAGAGCTTCCGCTGTTGCATACTAAAATAAGGACAAGATTTGGAGTCCATACTTGTATGATATTATGTAAAAACTGCATTCAAGAAACTTATTTTTGATGTAATATATTCTTATTGTAAACCATTATGTAATGGTCGTGTGTAAACGGTATATTTTAGATTATCATTATTTGATAATCTACGTAATGCTTTTTAAACCTTTATAGATAAAATAAAGGTTGTGGTTATTTTAAAAATGAATGCAGTCTTTGAAAAACGTCTCATATGGAGGTCAAAACCTCGCGACGAAATCAATTAATATGGAACGTTTATAATCAATATGAACGGGACACTTCATGTTCTAATTGTCATATTCAAGGCTCTAAACCTGCGAGGTTCAGCCCTTTCTTTACGACTTAAAACATCGGCCACAACATTGGCCTTTCCCGGATGATATAAAAGTTCACAATCATAATCATTCAACGTCTCAATCCATCTTCGTTGCCTCGTATTCAACTGTTTCTGATCAAGAATATGTTGAAGACTTTTGTGATCTGTGTACACTATACTTTTAACCCCATAAAGATAATGTCTCCAAATCTTAAGTGCAAACACAACAGCTCCCAACTCTAAATCATGGGTCGTATAATTCTGTTCGTGGATCTTCAACTGACGTGACGCGTACGCAATAACTTTCTTTCGTTGCATCAAAACACAACCAAAGCCCTGATGCAAAGCATCACAATAAACAACAAAATCATCATTACCCTCAGGTAGTGACAATATCAGAGCGGTAGTCAACTTCTTCTTCAAAGTTTGAAAAGCAGTCTCTTGTTCATCCTTCCACTCATACTTCTTCCCCTTGTGCGTTAAAGTAGTTAGAGGTTTCGCTATACGAGAGAAATCTTGAATGAACCTTCGATAATAACCTGCCAACCCTAAAAACTGACGAACCTGAGTAGGAGTTTTCGGGATTTCCCACTTCTCAATTGCCTCTATCTTGGGAGGATCAACTTGTATTCCTTGTTTACTAACAATATGTCCAAGGAATTGAACTTCTCTTAACCAGAAAGCACACTTAGAGAACTTAGCGTACAACTCTTCTTTCCTCAACAAATCAAGCACCAACTTCAAATGTTCTTCGTGCTCTTCATCACTCTTGGAATAAATAAGGATATCGTCGATGAATACAATAACGAATTTGTCCAGATAGGGTCTACACACACGGTTCATGAGGTCCATGAACACAGCAGGTGCATTTGTCAATCCGAACGGCATAAAAAGGAATTCGTAGTGACCGTAACGGGTGCTAAAAGCAGTTTTCGGAACATCAGATTCTTTAACACGCAGTTGATGATAATCGGAACGAAGATTGATTTTAGAATAAACAGACGAACCTTGAAGCTGATCGAACAGATCATTGATCCTAGGAAGAGGGTATCGGTTTTTAACTGTAAGCTTGTTCAATTCACGATAATCAATGCACGAACGAAATGAACCATCCTTCTTCTTAACAAACAGAACAGGAGCTTCCCAAGGGGACGAACTAGGACGAATAAAACCTGTGTCTAACAACTCACGGAATTGACTCGACAATTCTTGAAGTTCGGAAGGCGCAAGTCGATAAGGAGCACGTGCTACAGGAGCAGCACCGGGAACAAGATCGATTTGAAATTCTACCACGCATTGCGGCGAAAGGCCAGGTAAATCTTCGGGAAATACCTCAGGGAAATCTCTAACAATATGAACACCACCAACGTTCTTCTCTTCTCTATCAGAATCAACAACATGGGCTAGAATAGCATGATAGCCTTTGCGAAGATGTTTATGAACTTTCAAATAGCTAATTAGGTTTAACTGTCTGCATTTCTTATCCCCAAAAAACATCAGTGGCTCTCCAACCACATTAGTAATACGAATAGCTTTCTCATAACACACAATCTCAGCACGATTCGCAGACAACCAATCCATACCAATAACCATGTCAAAACTACCTTGGTTAATCGGTATCAAATATATCTCAAAATCTCTACCAACTAGATTAATGTTACATTTACGATACACAGTCTTAGCAGTAAGAACCTTACCATTAGCTATCTCTACAACATAAGTATTGTCTAGAGGATTTAACGGTGTTTTGATTTTTGGACTTAATTTACTCGACACAAAACTCAAATCAGCCCCCGAATCAAATAGTACATAAACTGATAAATCGTTGACCGAGAACATACCCGTAACAAGTTTTAGATCTTCCTCAGCATCCCTGGCATTAATGTTGAATGCCCTTCCACGTGCATTCTCAGTAGTCTTCTTGTTTGGGAAGACATCACGGAAATGCCCCGGCTTACCGCATTCATAACAAACTCTCTGATTACCACCATTTCTCGGCTTCCCATTACCATTACCATTATTACCAGCATTATTACCACCACTTGTAGCAGGAGTAGCAGAACCCGACATAAGCACCGTACAATCTTTAGCAATGTGTCCCTGCTTGGAACACCTCTTACAAGTAACCGTACAGTAACCATCACGATCCTTATAACATCGAGGACATACACGCTAATTTCGGTTATTCGAACCAGAAGTATCTTGTTGCTTGTGCTGACCTTGGTTTTGGTTGCGATTATTATCCCACTTCCTTTTCCCATTATCAGCCTTCTTAACAACTTCCTCACTGGCATCGGTCACATCAGCCTTACTTCTCTACAAAATCTTATCATTAAGCTTATGAGCCATAGACATAGCAGCTTCAATAGTCTGGGGCTCACTAGACTCAACCCCATGCTCAATTTTCTCAGATAACCCATCAATATAAGCTTCAATCTTAAGATTCTCATTAGCATAAACATTAGGACACAACAAAGTCAACTCAAAGAACCTTTGCTCAGAGGCATCTAATTCGGTGCCCTTCATCTTCAAGTTCTTAAGCTCGGCTTCTAATTTCTTAAGTTCACCCCTAGGACGATAACGGGTGTTCATTCTCTCTTTAAAGTTTGTTCCAAGTTAAACCATACGCCACATCATTACCCAAACTACTAACCAAGTTGTTCCACCAAGTCAATGCACTATCCTTAAAAGTGCAGCTAGCAAAACTAACCTTGTCCTCCTCTCGGACCCGGCTAACCCTGAAAATAGGCTCAATCTTTTCGAACCAACGACTAAGTCCAATGGGTCCTTCAGTACCACTGAATTCTTGTGGACGACTTGCCATGAACGTTTTGTGGGAGCATCCCACCTGATTGTTGTTATTAGCATTAGCATTAGCATTAGCTGCCATAGCAGCTGCTATTCCTTCGGAGATAAGTCGTTGTACATGGACTTCGTTGGACTCACGGGGAGGCATGATCTTCAAAACATAATAACACAACCGTTAGTACTAAGAATAATACTAGTGTTATAAAGGAATAGATCGAACACGAAAAGATTAACCATTAAAATAATAGTAAATAAACACTATGAGTAATAACATGACAGTTATGATAGTTATAGAAATAGCCACCACATGCATACATACTTTATGATAGAAATCATAAAACATACATAGCACCTAACATACATGAACTATATTACGCATAATATAACATGCCAAGACACACAACATCAGAAATAAAATATGATAATGATAATAGATGTCATAAAGAAATAACCATCCATACATAATGAAAAATATCCCATAACAAAACCTTAATAAAATCCTCGGCAAAATGCCGTACACAACTCAAAAATGTATGTTTAAAAGGACATTAAGTCTTATGAAATAAGTAATCAATCATGAATCATCATATCACATTAGCTTGGAGCAGGTGTGATAAGCTGGGCCGGTATGAGGCTCGGCAGGAGTCTCATACTTCCTCAACTTTCCTTTCACCTCCTCCAACTCTGCCTTCAGGCCACAAACAATGCTCTCAAGAGCCTCTAACTTAGCGTCCACCTCCCAGTTATGCTTCCTGATGTGCCACTAACGGATGGTTTTATTTCTGCAGTGTCGTTAGGTTGCAGGGTGTCAGATTCGGTAGCACACAATGTCTTCGTTTATTTATATTTTGTGGGGCCTAAATTTACTTTTACTTTCTAAGGTGTAGAAGGTGTAAGTTAACCTAGTGTCGAATTTTATGCTGATTAACGAATTGAAGATCAAGGGGATAATTGTCTTTTAGTTAAATTACCTAGATAAAGATAATAGTTGATTTTAGCTAAAGGTCTTAAATGCAGAAAAGTAAATAAAGAGGAAGGATATCCGGAGTATGAGATCAGGGAAATGTTGACCAAGATATCAGTATTGGGTTAGGGAAAGGTAATTATGCTTATATTAAGACTATGCTTGGATTGATGTTGATCTGGTTGGATGAGCCAATTACACAGACCTACTTATCTCTGGACTCTCGGAGTTCTCTTTGAGCAGTGAGAAGTATGTCACTTGGTCTTATAACTGAAGTGTAACAATACCTCGGAGGTTATCCTCAGTAAAGTACTAGGTTTATTAGTAAGTTAAGCTCTAATCCTATCCCTCGTTATCAGTTTAGATAACTGAATAACAACGTGCCGTGTTGATTGAACACTAATCACAAACGGAAGGAGTTCGTCGGTTTAAGTTGGCAAAACCTTAAATGGAAACTAACAACCATTACATTATACTAGTGAGATCAAAACAAATTAAATATTATACAGCATTACAGTTAATATGCTGATAGTAAAGCAGATAGAAACCTAATAAGTACCTAAACAGTTGATATGACTAAGACCTAGGGCAACAATCAGACAAGAACATGCAATAGGCTTGGGTCATATAGTAAAGGCACTAACTAGATGTTAACAGCTCCTAGGAAGTCTCTTCGGAACAGTCAATAGGCATACTAGGTCATTCATGTCTCAATTCCTAGGTTCCGTGTCCTAAAAGTACATTAAATGCCTCTCGGGAACTCCGGCCATACCGAGTTCATAGAATCTTCAGATACAGTATAACCAGGGGTCTTAATCCTATGAAGTAGCTAATTTCATATAGGTGGACAAGTCCTGATCACAACCTAAGTTGGTCAATCCTTAAGATGCTAGCATACAAATCTATCAGACTTTCTAGTTCAGCATTATAACAATAACCGTACTATATTAACATAATTACGCTAACCCAAAACTTCTATCATGGCAACATACAGATAAATTAAGCTATCATGGCAATATCGAAACGCATTATTAAACATAAAATATAAGAATACATGTTTAATACAAAGGACAAGCATTTTGGATAAAAACCTGAAAAGGCCGAACTAATCTGCCTGGGATCGCAGGGACTCGCCGGGATATCCTCCGGAAAATAAAAGCTAAGCTAACTACTACTAAAAACTAACTAAAAATATTGAAAATGTAAATTGAATTGCAAGTTGAGTGTGTTGGAATGAATGGAGAAAGACCCTTAAATAGACTAGGAATTCTGCCAAATACGCCTGGCAGGGCGTATGGCAAGGCGTATGGCAGGGCGTATTTGGCAGGACGTATGCAAGGCAGGCCGTATGGTGAAGGCACTTGGTGGGGTATATCTGGCAGGGCATATCTATACTGGAAGGCCATATGGCAGGCCGTATGGTAAGCCGTATTTGGCACTGACCAGCCTTGATTCCCTGGATCGTTACTTGATTTCTTGTCTTTCACCGTTTTCGCTCTAGAATCTTCGTTTTAGCTCCATTTTACTTGATTCTTTTTGCATCACCTTTGTAATTACTTAATCTACAAAATCAACTGAAAAAGCGATAATTTTGCCGACAAAGTTTTAATCTTTATTGTTTTAGGGCCTGATTTAGGGGGTAAAAACGTGACTTTTTGCCCGATATCAAATACCACACACTTCTTTCTAATAGATTCTTCCTTGCCCTACCCGTAAATCTTTTTGTTATGCCTTCATCAGAAGTCGGTACATCTTTCGAAAGTATTAGAAAAAGTTTCGAGCTTCGATGATTCGGCCGCTAGATTTCAATTGCGTGCATAGTGGAAAAGGCGTACTTTTCAACTCTCGGATGTAAAGTATACATGATCAGGCTCCTTACTGACGGATCACTCATATCACTCAAGTGTTTAGGGTGTCCTATTCTAGTTGTATTGTCGCTCAGAAGCCAGTCATGTAACAGTTCTTATCATAGGCTTGGTAAAGCATCGATATCTCCACCGGTTAAGTAAGGACGGCACTGATCTTCTTCCTAAGCATTCTTTCAAGAGGAAGACGGGTTATAGGGTTTGGTTGGAAATTTATGAATTTAGTGAAAGGTATCCAGATCTTTTGATTTGAGAGAATTGATAGACTTTGATTCTTCAGAGTATCCATTTTGGATAGATAATGGCTGAGAATTTCGTAAAGGTTTTCTTCGGAAGAGGCGGATGTTGCTAAGACTTTGTCTAGAATTTTCTTTTGCTCTTCCATCATTCTTCTTCAGGGCATCTCCTTGGGTTTCTTTTTGCCTTATTTGAGACTTTGCTCTTTCATAAACACTTTTTTTTCCGCCTTCCCTTTCTTCATAACTTTTGTCTTTCATTCCTGGTGCCCAGATAGGAAGTGATAATCCACTAAAAATAGGTCTTTGACCTATCAAAAACAATCAGGGGTTCAGAATCTTTTGACTAGTACTTTTGAAGCGAATTAGATCGATCTATCTCTTCATTTATCTCTGGATCTTTGGATGAATGGAAAGGGGAATGAATGGAGTATTTTGGAAGTGAATTTGGGGTGAACATTTCTGATTCATCAACTCTTTATGTGAGTTGGTCGGTTTAAAATTGCGTGGAGTGGAAACGGAAACGGATGGCTTTTTGTCTTTATATTCAGAATGATTTCGGAAGGAGTATCGCACCTGCACCACGTATGGCGCTTACTAACCATTGGCCTTGAAACGTATGGCTGAACCAAGTTCTAATTTGAACCGCACACCGGTACGCTCATCAATTGAAATAACAAAGTACTGTAGATTTGAGGGGTCATACAGATACTTTGGGTCCAAGATTCCTCACTTTTTCGAGTAGGGGTCGTGCTTGATCATGCGTAGCCTTTAACATATTTTCTTAAAAGAAATCTTTTGACACAAAACATTAGTTTCAGCTTGATCGTTCCGTTCTAATAAATGTTCCGAAAACCGATTTCTAGCAATTATATTAGATCTTTTGGGCAAAAACAAAGTAAGAATTTTTCAAAATTACCCAATATCCATTGCTTAATTACTTTTGAACAAAAGAATTTTTCAAAACTTGGCGTTTTTGGTTTCTTGACTATAAAACTCCGACCTTACCCATTACCCCACACTTAGAAGAACATTGTCCCTAATGTTCTCTACAAAGAATATTTTGATACTTTATAAATTAAGGACATGACTTCTAAAATTCTAAGTTAGTTGTGGGGGTTACCCCACACTTAGAGATTTTAGTGCGTTATAATTGAAACAGGGTTGAGGAAAGATTACTTCCCTATGGTAGCGTTACTTTCCTAGTGCTGGGCCTGAAATGTCCCGTTCTTATTGATTAAAAACGTTCCATATTAATTGATTTCGTTGCGAGGTTTTGACCTCTATATGAGACGTTTTTCAAAGACTGCATTCATTTTTAAACAAACCATAACCTTTATTTCATCAATAAAGGTTTAAAAAGCTTTACGTAGATTATCAAATAATGATAATCTAAAATATCCTGTTTACACACGACCATTACATAATGGTTTACAATACAAATATGTTACAACAAAATAAGTTCCTTGAATGCAGTTTTTACACAATATCATACAAGCATGGACTCCAAATCTTGTCCTTATTTAAGTATGCGACAGCGGAAGCTCTTAATAATCACCTGAGAATAAACATGCTTAAAACGTCAACAAAAATGTTGGTGAGTTATAGGTTTAACCTATATATATCAAATCGTAACAATAGACCACAAGATTTCATATTTCAATACACATCCCATACATAGAGATAAAAATCATTCATATGGTGAACACCTGGTAACCGACAATAACAAGATGCATATATAAGAATATCCCCATCATTCCGGGACACCCTTCGGATATGATATAAATTTCGAAGTACTAAAGCATCCGGTACTTTGGATGGGGTTTGTTAGGCCCAATAGATCTATCTTTAGGATTCGCGTCAATTAGGGTGTCTGTCCCCTAATTCTTAGATTACCAGACTTAATAAAAAGGGGCATATTCGATTTCGATAATTCAACCATAGAATGTAGTTTCACGTACTTGTGTCTATTTTGTAAATCATTTATAAAACCTGCATGTATTCTCATCCCAAATATATTAGATTTTAAAAGTGGGACTATAACTCACTTTCACAGATTTTTACTTCGTCGGGAAGTAAGACTTGGCCACTGGTTGATTCACGAACCTATAACAATATATACATATATATCAAAATATGTTCAAAATATATTTACAACACTTTTAATATATTTTGATGTTTTAAGTTTATTAAGTCAGCTGTCCTCGTTAGTAACCTACAACTAGTTGTCCACAGTTAGATGTACAGAAATAAATCGATAAATATTATCTTGAATCAATCCACGACCCAGTGTATACGTATCTCAGTATTGATCACAACTCAAACTATATATATTTTGGAATCAACCTCAACCCTGTATAGCTAACTCCAACATTCACATATAGAGTGTCTATGGTTGTTCCGAAATATATATAGATGTGTCGACATGATAGGTCGAAACATTGTATACGTGTCTATGGTATCTCAAGATTACATAATATATAATACAAGTTGATTAAGTTATGGTTGGAATAGATTTGTTACCAATTTTCACGTAGCTAAAATGAGAAAAATTATCCAATCTTGTTTTACCCATAACTTCTTCATTTTAAATCCGTTTTGAGTGAATCAAATTGCTATGGTTTCATATTGAACTCTATTTTATGAATCTAAACAAAAAAAGTATAGGTTTCTAGCCGGAAAAATAAGTTACAAGTCGTTTTTGTAAAGGTAGTCATTTCAGTCGAAAGAACGACGTCTAGATGACCATTTTAGAAAACATACTTCCACTTTGAGTTTAACCATAATTTTTGGATATAGTTTCATGTTCATAATAAAAATCATTTTCTCAGAATAACAACTTTTAAATCAAAGTTTATCATAGTTTTTATTTTACTAACCCAAAACAGCCCGCGGTGTTACTACGACGGCGTAAATCCGGTTTTACGGTGTTTTTCGTGTTTCCAGGTTTTAAATCATTAAGTTAGCATATCATATAGATATAGAACATGTGTTTAGTTGATTTTAAAAGTCAAGTTAGAAGGATTAACTTTTGTTTGCGAACAAGTTTAGAATTAACTAAACTATGTTCTAGTGATTACAAGTTTAAACCTTCGAATAAGATAGCTTTATATGTATGAATCGAATGATGTTATGAACATCATTACTACCTTAAGTTCCTTGGATGAACCTACTGGAAAAGAGAAAAATGGATCTAGCTTCAATGGATCCTTGGATGGCTCAAAGTTCTTGAAGCAAAATCATGACACGAAAACAAGTTCAAGTAAGATCATCACTTGAAATAAGATTGTTATAGTTATAGAAATTGAACCAAAGTTTGAATTTGATTATTACCTTGTATTAGAATGATAACCTACTGTAAGAAACAAAGATTTCTTGAGGTTGGATGATCACCTTACAAGATTGGAAGTGAGCTAGCAAACTTGAAAGTATTCTTGATTTTATGAAACTAGAACTTTTGGAATTTATGAAGAACACTTAGAACTTGAAGATAGAACTTGAGAGAGTTCAATTAGATGAATAAAATTGAAGAATGAAAGTGTTTGTAGGTGTTTTTGGTCGTTGGTGTATGGATTAGATATAAAGGATATGTAATTTTGTTTTCATGTAAATAAGTCATGAATGATTACTCATATTTTTGTAATCTTATGAGATATTTCATGCTAGTTGCCAAATGATGGTTCCCACATGTGTTAGGTGACTCACATGGGCTGCTAAGAGCTGATCATTGGAGTGTATATACCAATAGTACATACATCTAAAAGCTGTGTATTGTACGAGTACGAATACGGGTGCATACGAGTAGAATTGTTGATGAAACTGAACGAGAATGTAATTGTAAGCATTTTTGTTAAGTAGAAGTATTTTGATAAGTGTATTGAAGTCTTTCAAAAGTGTATAAATACATATTAAAACACTACATGTATATACATTTTAACTGAGTCGTTAAGTCATCGTTAGTCGTTACATGTAAGTGTTGTTTTGAAACCTTTAGGTTAACGATCTTGTTAAATGTTGTTAACCCAATGTTTATAATATCAAAAGAGATTTTAAATTATTATATTATCATGATATTATGATGTACGAATATCTCTTAATATGATATATATACATTAAATGTCGTTACAACGATAAACGTTACATATATGTCTCGTTTCAAAATCATTAAGTTAGTAGTCTTGTTTTTACATATGTAGTTCATTGTTAATATAATTAATGATATGTTTACTTATCATAATATCATGTTAACTATACATATAACCATATATATGTCATCATATAGTTTTTTACAAGTTTTAACGTTCGTGAATCACCGGTCAACTTGGGTGGTCAATTGTCTATATGAAACCTATTTCAATTAATCAAGTCTTAACAAGTTTGATTGCTTAACATGTTGGAAACATTTAATCATGTAAATATCAATCTCAATTAATATATATAAACATGGAAAAGTTCGGGTCACTACAGTACCTACCCGTTAAATAAATTTCATCCCGAAATTTTAAGCTGTTGAAGGTGTTGACGAATCTTCTGGAAATAGATGCGGGTATTTCTTCTTCATCTGATCTTCACGCTCCCAGGTGAACTCGGGTCCTCTACGAGCATTCCATCGAACCTTAACAATTGGTATCTTGTTTTGCTTAAGTCTTTTAACCTCACGATCCATTATTTCGACGGGTTCTTCGATGAATTGGAGTTTTTCGTTGATTTGGATTTCATCTAACGGAATAGTGAGATCTTCTTTAGCAAAACATTTCTTCAAATTCGAGACGTGGAAAGTGTTATGTACAGCCGCGAGTTGTTGAGGTAACTCAAGTCGGTAAGCTACTGGTCCGACACGATCAATAATCTTGAATGGTCCAATATACCTTGGATTTAATTTCCCTCGTTTACCAAATCGAACAACGCCTTTCCAAGGTGAAACTTTAAGCATGACCATCTCTCCAATTTCAAATTCTATATCTTTTCTTTTAATGTCAGCGTAGCTCTTTTGTCGACTTTGGGCGGTTTTCAACCGTTGTTGAATTTGGATGATCTTCTCGGTAGTTTCTTGTATAATCTCCGGACCCGTAATCTGTCTATCCCCCACCTCACTCCAACAAATCGGAGACCTGCACTTTCTACCATAAAGTGCTTCAAACGGCGCCATCTCAATGCTTGAATGGTAGCTGTTGTTGTAGGAAAATTCTGCTAACGGTAGATGTCGATCCCAACTGTTTCCGAAATCAATAACACATGCTCGTAGCATGTCTTCAAGCGTTTGTATCGTCCTTTCGCTCTGCCCATCAGTTTGTGGATGATAGGCAGTACTCATGTCTAGACGAGTTCCTAATGCTTGCTGTAATGTCTGCCAGAATCTTGAAATAAATCTGCCATCCCTATCAGAGATAATAGAGATTGGTATTCCATGTCTGGAGACGACTTCCTTCAAATACAGTCGTGCTAACTTCTCCATCTTGTCATCTTCTCTTATTGGTAGGAAGTGTGCTGATTTGGTGAGACGATCAACTATTACCCAAATAGTATCAAAACCACCTGCAGTCCTTGGCAATTTAGTGATGAAATCCATGGTAATGTTTTCCCATTTCCATTCCGGGATTTCGGGTTGTTGAAGTAGACCTGATGGTTTCTGATGCTCAGCTTTGACCTTAGAACACGTCAAACATTCTCCTACGTATTTAGCAACATCGGCTTTCATACCCGGCCACCAAAAATGTTTCTTGAGATCCTTGTACATCTTCCCCGTTCCAGGATGTATTGAGTATCTGGTTTTATGAGCTTCTCTAAGTACCATTTCTCTCATATCTCCAAATTTTGGTACCCAAATCCTTTCAGCCCTATACCGGGTTCCGTCTTCCCGAATATTAAGATGCTTCTCCGATCCTTTGGGTATTTCATCCTTTAAATTTCCCTCTTTTAAAACTCCTTGTTGCGCCTCCTTTATTTGAGTAGTAATGTTATTATGAATCATTATATTCATAGATTTTACTCGAATGGGTTCTCTATCCTTCCTGCTCAAGGCATCGGCTACCACATTTGCCTTCCCCGGGTGGTAACGAATCTCAAAATCGTAATCATTCAATAATTCAATCCACCTACGCTGCCTCATATTCAGTTGTTTCTGATTAAATATGTGTTGAAGACTTTTGTGGTCGGTATATATAATACTTTTGACCCCATATAAGTAGTGCCTCCAAGTCTTTAATGCAAAAACAACCGCGCCTAATTCCAAATCATGCGTCGTATAATTTTGTTCGTGAATCTTCAATTGTCTAGACGCATAAGCAATCACCTTCGTTCGTTGCATTAATACACAACCGAGACCTTGCTTTGATGCGTCACAATAAATCACAAAATCATCATTCCCTTCAGGCAATGACAATATAGGTGCCGTAGTTAGCTTTTTCTTCAATAACTGAAACGCTTTCTTTTGTTCATCATTCCATTCAAATTTCTTCCCTTTATGCGTTAATGCAGTCAAGGGTTTTGCTATTCTGGAAAAGTCTTGGATGAACCTTCTGTAGTAACCAGCTAGTCCTAAAAACTGGCGTATGTGTTTCGGAGTTTTCGGGGTTTCCCACTTTTCAACAGTTTCTATCTTTGCCGGATCCACCTTAATACCTTCTTTGTTCACTATGTGACCGAGGAATTGAACTTCTTTCAACCAAAATGCACACTTTGAAAACTTAGCGTACAATTCTTCCTTCCTCAATACTTCTAACACCTTTCTCAAATGTTCACCGTGTTCTTGGTCATTCTTTGAGTAAATAAGTATGTCATCAATGAAAACAATGACAAACTTGTCAAGGTATGGTCCACACACTCGGTTCATAAGGTCCATGAACACAGCTGGTGCATTAGTTAAACCAAACGGCATGACCATAAACTAGTAATGACCGTAACGTGTTCTGAAAGCAGTCTTTGGAATATCATCTTCTTTCACCCGCATTTGATGATACCCGGAATGTAAGTCAATCTTTGAATAAACAGACGAGCCTTGTAGTTGATCAAATAAGTCGTCGATTCTCGGTAGTGGGTAGCGGTTCTTGATGGTAAGTTTGTTCAACTCTCGGTAGTCGATACACAACCTGAATGTACCATCTTTCTTCTTGACAAACAAAACAGGAGCTCCCCACGGTGATGTGCTTGGTCGAATGAAACCACGCTCTAAAAGTTCTTGTAATTGGCTTTGCAGTTCTTTCATCTCGCTGGGTGCGAGTCTGTAAGGAGCACGAGCTATTGGTGCAGCTCCTGGTACAAGATCTATTTGAAATTCAACGGATCGATGTGGGGGTAATCCCGGTAATTCTTTCGGAAATACATCGGGAAATTCTTTTGCAATGGGAACATCATTGATGCTCTTTTCTTCAGTTTGTACTTTCTCGACGTGTGCTAGAACAGCATAGCAACCTTTTCTTATTAGTTTTTGTGCCTTCAAATTACTAATAAGATGTAGCTTCGTGTTGCCCTTTTCTCCGTACACCATTAAGGGTTTTCCTTTTTCTCGTATAATGCGAATTGCATTTTTGTAACAAACGATCTCCGCTTTCACTTCTTTCAACCAGTCCATACCGATTATCACATCAAAACTCCCTAACTCTACTGGTATCAAATCAATCTTAAATGTTTCGCTAACCAGTTTAATTTCTCGATTCCGACATATATTATCTGCTGAAATTAATTTACCATTTGCTAATTCGAGTAAAAATTTACTATCCAAAGGCGTCAATGGACAACTTAATTTAGCACAAAAATCTCTACTCATATAGCTTCTATCCGCACCCGAATCAAATAAAACGTAAGCAGATTTATTGTCAATAAGAAACATACCCGTAACAAGCTCCGGGTCTTCCTGTGCCTCTACCGCATTAATATTGAAAACTCTTCCACGACCTTGTCCATTCGTGTTCTCCTGGTTCGGGCAATTTCTAATAATGTGGCCTGGTTTTCCACATTTATAACAAACTACATTGGCATAACTTGCTCCGACACTACTTGCTCCGCCATTACTCGTTCCGACACCATTTGTTCCTTTCGTTCTATTAACCCCTGGTCCGTAGACCTCACACTTCGCCGCGCTATGACCATTTCTTTTACACTTGTTGCAAAATTTGGTGCAGAACCCCGAGTGATTCTTTTCACACCTTTGGCATAGTTGCTTCTGATTGTTGTTGTTGTTGCGGTTATTATTGTTGTTGGGATGATTGTTGTAGTTGCTGTTGTTGTTGTTGTTGTTGTTGTTGGGCCGTTTGTTGTAGTTGCGATTGATGTTGCGATTGTTGGGATAATTGTTGCGAGTATTGTTGTAATTGCTGTTGTTGTTGTATTGGTGATTCTTATCACCGTTTTCCTCCCACTTTCTTTTGACTTGCTTCACATTGGCCTCTTCAGCAGTCTGTTCTTTAATTCTTTCTTCAATCTGGTTCACTAGTTTGTGAGCCATTCTACATGCCTGTTGTATGGAGGCGGGCTCGTGTGAACTTATATCTTCTTGGATTCTTTCCGGTAATCCTTTCACAAACGCGTCGATCTTCTCTTCCTCATCTTCGAATGCTCCCGGACACAATAGGCACAATTCTGTGAATCGTCTTTCGTACGTGGTAATATCAAATCCTTGGGTTCGTAACCCTCTAAGTTCTGTCTTGAGCTTATTGACCTCGGTTCTGGGACGGTACTTCTCGTTCATCAAGTGCTTGAATGCTGACCATGGTAGTGCGTATGCATCATCTTGTCCCACTTGCTCTAGATAGGTATTCCACCATGTTAACGCAGAACCTGTGAAGGTATGCGTAGCGTACTTCACTTTGTCCTCTTCAGTACACTTACTTATGGCAAACACCGATTCAACCTTCTCGGTCCACCGTTTCAATCCGATCGGTCCTTTGGTTCCATCAAATTCCAAAGGTTTGCAGGCAGTGAATTCTTTGTAGGTGCATCCTACACGATTTCCTGTACTGCTAGATCCAAGGTTATTGTTGGTATGTAGCGCAGCCTGTACTGCGGCTATGTTTGAAGCTAGAAAAGTACGGAATTCCTCTTCATTCATATTCACGGTGTGTCGAGTAGTCGGTGCCATTTCCTTCAAAATAGTTAAATGGAACAAGTTAATCATACAGAATATTAAGAGTAGTTAATAGTATTTCGTAGCATAATATGAACTCATTTATAAAAGCTTTTTCTTCATATTAGCGTTTTATAAGTTTAAATTCGGGTAGTACCTACCCGTTAAGTTCATACTTAGTAGCTAATATACAATTTAACTACTACAATTCTATATGAAAAACTGATTATAATAATATTTCGCGTTCAAACTTTTATACAATATTTTACAAACTTACAATACCGCTTATTTTACATAAAGCATGAAATATAGCACACAATAACTTTGATACAAGATAGTTGTGAAGACAATTCTAGCTAGTACACAAGTCGTTCAGCAAAGGCAATAAAGACACGTAATTCATACGTCCAGAAACAAGTCATGCATTCTGGTTTTACTAGGACTACTTCCCATCCTTGGTCTTGTGCAACATAACCGTTATGGCCGTTGATAAGACAGTGTGTTGTAACGTCATCAAAGGGACGAGGGTTACGTAATGTCCAACAGTCCCGTAATAATCTAAAAACCTCATTTCTTACCCCAATTACCGACTCCGTCACTTGTGGAAACGTTTTGTTTAATAGTTGTAGCCCGATGTTCTTGTTCTCACTTTGGTGAGAAGCGAACATTACTAATCCGTAAGCATAACATGCTTCTTTATGTTGCATGTTAGCCGCTTTTTCTAAATCACGAAGTCCAATATTCGGATATATTGAGTCAAAATAATTTCTTAACCCGTTGCGTAAAATAGCATTTGGGTTCCCCGCAATATATGCGTCAAAGTAAACACATCGTAACTTATGGGTTTCCCAATGTGATATCCCCCATCTTTCAAACGAAAGTCTCTTATAAACCAAGACATTCTTGGAACGTTCTTCGAATGTCTTACAAACTGATCTCGCCTTAAATAGTTGTGCCGAAGAATTCTGGCCGACTCTAGACAAGATTTCATCAATCATGTCTCCGGGTAGGTCTCTTAAAATATTGGGTTGTCTATCCATTTTGTGTTTTTAAACTGTAAAATAGACAAGAGTTAGATTCATAAAAAAATACTTATTAATACAAGCAATTTTTACATATATCATAAAGCATAAGAACACTATATTCCATATATTACAAAACACGAATACAACTATCTTATTCCGACTCGCTCATTTCTTCTTCTTCGGTTTTGGTTCGTTTTGCCAAGTTTCTAGGGATATATGATGTTCCCCTAATACGAGCCGTCGTTGTCCACATTGGTTTAGAAAAACCTGGTGGTTTAGAGGTTCCCGGGTCATTGTTACAACTTAAGGACTTCGGGGGTTGACGATACATATAAAGTTCATCGGGGTTGGAATTAGATTTCTCTATTTTTATGCCCTTTCCCTTATTATTTTCTTTTGCCTTTTTAAATTCAGTTGGGGTAATTTCTATAACATCATCGGAATTCTCGTCGGAATCCGATTCATCGGAGAATTGGTAATCCTCCCAATATTTTGCTTCCTTGGCGGAAACACCATTGACCATAATTAACTTTGGTCGGTTGGTTGAGGATTTTCTTTTACTTAACCGTTTTATTATTTCCCCCACCGGTTCTATTTCTTCATCCGGTTCCGATTCTTCTTCTGGTTCCGATTCTTCTTCCGGTTCCGACTCTTCTTCCGGTTCCTCTTCGGGAACTTGTGAATCAGTCCACAAATCATTCCAATTTACATTTGACTCTTCATTATTATTAGGTGAGTCAATGAGACTTGTTCTAGAGGTAGACATCTATCACATAATATCAAACACGTTAAGAGATTAATATATCACATAATATTCATATGTTAAAAATATATAGTTTCCAACAAAAATGTTAAGCAATCATTTTTAAAGAAAACACGGTCGAAGTCCAGACTCACTAATGCATCCTAACAAACTCGATAAGACACACTAATGCAAATTTTCTGGTTCTCTAAGACCAACGCTCGGATACCAACTAAAATGTCCCGTTCTTATTGATTAAAAACGTTCCATATTAATTGATTTCGTTGCGAGGTTTTGACCTCTATATGAGACGTTTTTCAAAGACTGCATTCATTTTTAAACAAACCATAACCTTTATTTCATCAATAAAGGTTTAAAAAGCTTTACGTAGATTATCAAATAATGATAATCTAAAATATCCTGTTTACACACGACCATTACATAATGGTTTACAATACAAATATGTTACAACAAAATAAGTTCCTTGAATGCAGTTTTTACACAATATCATACAAGCATGGACTCCAAATCTTGTCCTTATTTAAGTATGCGACAGCGGAAGCTCTTAATAATCACCTGAGAATAAACATGCTTAAAACGTCAACAAAAATGTTGGTGAGTTATAGGTTTAACCTATATATATCAAATCGTAACAATAGACCACAAGATTTCATATTTCAATACACATCCCATACATAGAGATAAAAATCATTCATATGGTGAACACCTGGTAACCGACAATAACAAGATGCATATATAAGAATATCCCCATCATTCCGGGACACCCTTCGGATATGATATAAATTTCGAAGTACTAAAGCATCCGGTACTTTGGATGGGGTTTGTTAGGCCCAATAGATCTATCTTTAGGATTCGCGTCAATTAGGGTGTCTGTCCCCTAATTCTTAGATTACCAGACTTAATAAAAAGGGGCATATTCGATTTCGATAATTCAACCATAGAATGTAGTTTCACGTACTTGTGTCTATTTTGTAAATCATTTATAAAACCTGCATGTATTCTCATCCCAAATATATTAGATTTTAAAAGTGGGACTATAACTCACTTTCACAGATTTTTACTTCGTCGGGAAGTAAGACTTGGCCACTGGTTGATTCACGAACCTATAACAATATATACATATATATCAAAATATGTTCAAAATATATTTACAACACTTTTAATATATTTTGATGTTTTAAGTTTATTAAGTCAGCTGTCCTCGTTAGTAACCTACAACTAGTTGTCCACAGTTAGATGTACAGAAATAAATCGATAAATATTATCTTGAATCAATCCACGACCCAGTGTATACGTATCTCAGTATTGATCACAACTCAAACTATATATATTTTGGAATCAACCTCAACCCTGTATAGCTAACTCCAACATTCACATATAGAGTGTCTATGGTTGTTCCGAAATATATATAGATGTGTCGACATGATAGGTCGAAACATTGTATACGTGTCTATGGTATCTCAAGATTACATAATATATAATACAAGTTGATTAAGTTATGGTTGGAATAGATTTGTTACCAATTTTCACGTAGCTAAAATGAGAAAAATTATCCAATCTTGTTTTACCCATAACTTCTTCATTTTAAATCCGTTTTGAGTGAATCAAATTGCTATGGTTTCATATTGAACTCTATTTTATGAATCTAAACAAAAAAAGTATAGGTTTCTAGCCGGAAAAATAAGTTACAAGTCGTTTTTGTAAAGGTAGTCATTTCAGTCGAAAGAACGACGTCTAGATGACCATTTTAGAAAACATACTTCCACTTTGAGTTTAACCATAATTTTTGGATATAGTTTCATGTTCATAATAAAAATAATTTTCTCAGAATAACAACTTTTAAATCAAAGTTTATCATAGTTTTTATTTTACTAACCCAAAACAGCCCGCGGTGTTACTACGACGGCGTAAATCCGGTTTTACGGTGTTTTTCGTGTTTCCAGGTTTTAAATCATTAAGTTAGCATATCATATAGATATAGAACATGTGTTTAGTTGATTTTAAAAGTCAAGTTAGAAGGATTAACTTTTGTTTGCGAACAAGTTTAGAATTAACTAAACTATGTTCTAGTGATTACAAGTTTAAACCTTCGAATAAGATAGCTTTATATGTATGAATCGAATGATGTTATGAACATCATTACTACCTTAAGTTCCTTGGATGAACCTACTGGAAAAGAGAAAAATGGATCTAGCTTCAATGGATCCTTGGATGGCTCAAAGTTCTTGAAGCAAAATCATGACACGAAAACAAGTTCAAGTAAGATCATCACTTGAAATAAGATTGTTATAGTTATAGAAATTGAACCAAAGTTTGAATTTGATTATTACCTTGTATTAGAATGATAACCTACTGTAAGAAACAAAGATTTCTTGAGGTTGGATGATCACCTTACAAGATTGGAAGTGAGCTAGCAAACTTGAAAGTATTCTTGATTTTATGAAACTAGAACTTTTGGAATTTATGAAGAACACTTAGAACTTGAAGATAGAACTTGAGAGAGTTCAATTAGATGAATAAAATTGAAGAATGAAAGTGTTTGTAGGTGTTTTTGGTCGTTGGTGTATGGATTAGATATAAAGGATATGTAATTTTGTTTTCATGTAAATAAGTCATGAATGATTACTCATATTTTTGTAATCTTATGAGATATTTCATGCTAGTTGCCAAATGATGGTTCCCACATGTGTTAGGTGACTCACATGGGCTGCTAAGAGCTTATCATTGGAGTGTATATACCAATAGTACATACATCTAAAAGCTGTGTATTGTACGAGTACGAATACGGGTGCATACGAGTAGAATTGTTGATGAAACTGAACGAGAATGTAATTGTAAGCATTTTTGTTAAGTAGAAGTATTTTGATAAGTGTATTGAAGTCTTTCAAAAGTGTATAAATACATATTAAAACACTACATGTATATACATTTTAACTGAGTCGTTAAGTCATCGTTAGTCGTTACATGTAAGTGTTGTTTTGAAACCTTTAGGTTAACGATCTTGTTAAATGTTGTTAACCCAATGTTTATAATATCAAAAGAGATTTTAAATTATTATATTATCATGATATTATGATGTACGAATATCTCTTAATATGATATATATACATTAAATGTCGTTACTGAAATGTCCCGTTCTTATTGATTAAAAACGTTCCATATTAATTGATTTCGTTGCGAGGTTTTGACCTCTATATGAGACGTTTTTCAAAGACTGCATTCATTTTTAAAACAAACCATAACCTTTATTTCATAAATAAAGGTTTAAAAAGCTTTACGTAGATTATCAAATAATGATAATCTAAAATATCCTATTTACACACGACCATTACATAATGGTTTACAATACAAATATGTTACAACAAAATAAGTTTCTTGAATGCAGTTTTACACAATATCATACAAGCATGGACTCCAAATCTCGTCCTTATTTAAGTATGTGACAGCGGAAGCTCTTAATAATCACCTGAGAATAAACATGCTTAAAACGTCAACAAAAATGTTGGTGAGTTATAGGTTTAACCTATATATATATCAAATCATAATAATAGACCACAAGATTTCATATTTCAATACACATCCCATACATAGAGATAAAAATCATTCATATGGTGAACACCTGGTAACCGACATTAACAAGATGCATATATAAGAATATCCCCATCATTCCGGGACACCCTTCGGATATGATATAAATTTCGAAGTACTAAAGCATCCGGTACTTTGGATGGGGTTTGTTAGGCCCAATAGATCTATCTTTAGGATTCGCGTCAATTAGGGTGTCTGTTCCCTAATTCTTAGATTACCAGACTTAATAAAAAGGGGCATATTCGATTTCGATAATTCAACCATAGAATGTAGTTTCACGTACTTGTGCCTATTTTGTAAATCATTTATAAAACCTGCATGTATTCTCATCCCAAAAATATAAGATTTTAAAAGTGGGACTATAACTCACTTTCACAGATTTTTACTTCGTCGGGAAGTAAGACTTGGCCACTGGTTGATTCACGAACCTATAACAATATATACATATATATTAAAGTATGTTCAAAATATATTTACAACACTTTTAATATATTTTGATGTTTTAAGTTTATTAAGTCAGCTGTCCTAGTTAGTAACCTATAACTAGTTGTCCACAGTTAGATGTACAGAAATAAATCGATAAATATTATCTTGAATCAATCCACGACCCAGTGTATACGTATCTCAGTATTGATCACAACTCAAACTATATATATTTTGGAATCAACCTCAACCCTGTATAGCTAACTCCAACATTCACATATAGAGTGTCTATGGTTGTTCCGAAATATATATAGATGTGTCGACATGATAGGTCGAAACATTGTATACGTGTCTATGGTATCTCAAGATTACATAATATACAATACAAGTTGATTAAGTTATGGTTGGAATAGATTTGTTACCAATTTTCACGTAGCTAAAATGAGAAAAATTATCCAATCTTGTTTTACCCATAACTTCTTCATTTTAAATCCGTTTTGAGTGAATCAAATTGCTATGGTTTCATATTGAACTCTATTTTATGAATCTAAACAGAAAAAGTATAGGTTTATAGTCGGAAAAATAAGTTACAAGTCATTTTTGTAAAGGTAGTCATTTCAGTCGAAAGAACGACGTCTAGATGACCATTTTAGAAAACATACTTCCACTTTGAGTTTAACCATAATTTTTGGATATAGTTTCATGTTCATAATAAAAATCATTTTCTCAGAATAACAACTTTTAAATCAAAGTTTATCATAGTTTTTAATTAACTAACCCAAAGCAGCCCGCGGTGTTACTACGACGGCGTAAATCCGGTTTTACGGTATTTTTCGTGTTTCCAGGTTTTAAATCATTAAGTTAGCATATCATATAGATATAGAACATGTGTTTAGTTGATTTTAAAAGTCAAGTTAGAAGGATTAACTTTTGTTTGCGAACAAGTTTAGAATTAACTAAACTATGTTCTAGTGATTACAAGTGTAAACCTTCGAATAAGATAGCTTTATATGTATGAATCGAATGATGTTATGAACATCATTACTACCTTAAGTTCCTTGGGTAAACCTACTGGAAAAGAGAAAAATGGATCTAGCTTCAATGGATCCTTGGATGGCTCGAAGTTCTTGAAGCAGAATCATGACACGAAAACAAGTTCAAGTAAGATCATCACTTGAAATAAGATTGTTATAGTTATAGAAATTGAACCAAAGTTTGAATATGATTATTACCTTGTATTAGAATGATAACCTACTGTAAGAAACAAAGATTTCTTGAGGTTGGATGATCACCTTACAAGATTGGAAGTGAGCTAGCAAACTTGAAAGTATTCTTGATTTTATGAAACTAGAACTTTTGGAATTTATGAAGAACACTTAGAACTTGAAGATAGAACTTGAGAGAGATCAATTAGATGAAGAAAATTGAAGAATGAAAGTGTTTGTAGGTGTTTTTGGTCGTTGGTGTATGGATTAGATATAAAGGATATGTAATTTTGTTTTCATGTAAATAAGTCATGAATGATTACTCATATTTTTGTAATTTTATGAGATATTTCATGCTAGTTGCCAAATGATGGTTCCCACATGTGTTAGGTGACTCACATGGGCTGCTAAGAGCTGATCATTGGAGTGTATATACCAATAGTACATACATCTAAAAGCTGTGTATTGTACGAGTACGAATACGGGTGCATACGAGTAGAATTGTTGATGAAACTGAACGAGGATGTAATTGTAAGCATTTTTGTTAAGTAGAAGTATTTTGATAAGTGTATTGAAGTCTTTCAAAAGTGTATAAATACATATTAAAACACTACATGTATATACATTTTAACTGAGTCGTTAAGTCATCGTTAGTCGTTACATGTAAGTGTTGTTTTGAAACCTTTAGGTTAACGATCTTGTTAAATGTTGTTAACCCAATGTTTATAATATCAAATGAGATTTTAAATTATTATATTATCATGATATTATCATGATATTATCATGTATGAATATTTCTTAATATGATATATATACATTAAATGTCTTTACAACGATAATCGTTACATATATGTCTCGTTTAAAAATCATTAAGTTAGTAGTCTTGTTTTTACATATGTAGTTCATTGTTAATATACTTTATGATATGTTTTCTTATCATAGTATCATGTTAACTATATATATATATATCCATATATATGTCATCATATAGTTTTTACAAGTTTTAACGTTCGTGAATCACCGATCAACTTGGGTGGTCAATTGTCTATATGAAACATATTTCAATTAATCAAGTCTTAACAAGTTTGATTGCTTAACATGTTGGAAACATTTAATCATGTAAATATCAATCTCAATTAATATACATAAACATGGAAAAGTTCGGGTCACTACAGTACCTACCCGTTAAATAAATTTCGTCCCGAAATTTTAAGCTGTTGAAGGTGTTGACGAATCTTCTGGAAATAGATGCGGGTATTTCTTCTTCATCTGATCTTTACGCTCCCAGGTGAACTCGGGTCCTCTACGAGCATTCCATCAAACCTTAACAATTGGTATCTTGTTTTGCTTAAGTCTTTTAACCTCACGATCCATTATTTCGACGGGTTCTTCGATGAATTGAAGTTTTTCGTTGATTTGGATTTCATCTAACGGAATAGTGAGATCTTCTTTAGCAAAACATTTCTTTAAATTTGAGACGTGGAAAGTGTTATGTACAGCCGCGAGCTGTTGAGGTAACTCTAGTCGGTAAGCTACTGGTCCGACACGATCAATAATCTTGAATGGTCCAATATACCTTGGATTTAATTTCCCTCGTTTACCAAATCGAACAACGCCTTTCCAAGGTGCAACTTTAAGCATGACCATCTCTCCAATTTCAAATTCTATATCTTTTCTTTTAATGTCAGCGTAGCTCTTTTGTCGACTTTGGGCGGTTTTCAACCGTTGTTGAATTTGGATGATCTTCTCGGTAGTTTCTTGTATAATCTCCGGACCCGTAATCTGTCTATCCCCCACTTCACTCCAACAAATCGGAGACCTACACTTTCTACCATAAAGTGCTTCAAACGGCGCCATCTCAATGCTTGAATGGTAGCTGTTGTTGTAGGAAAATTCTGCTAATGGTAGATGTCGATCCCAACTGTTTCCGAAATCAATAACACATGCTCGTAGCATGTCTTCAAGCGTTTGTATCGTCCTTTCACTCTGCCCATCAGTTTGTGGATGATAGGCAGTACTCATGTCTAGACGAGTTCCTAATGCTTGCTGTAATGTCTGCCAGAATCTTGAAATAAATCTGCCATCCCTATCAGAGATAATAGAGATTGGTATTCCATGTCTGGAGATGACTTCCTTCAAATACAGTCGTGCTAACTTCTCCATCTTGTCATCTTCTCTTATTGGCAGGAAGTGTGCTGATTTGGTGAGACGATCAACTATTACCCAAATAGTATCAAAACCACTTGCAGTCCTTGGCAATTTAGTGATGAAATCCATGGTAATGTTTTCCCATTTCCATTCTGGGATTTCGGGTTGTTGAAGTAGACCTGATGGTTTTTGATGCTCAGCTTTGACCTTAGAACACGTCAAACATTCTCCTACGTATTTAGCAACATTGGCTTTCATACCCGGCCACCAAAAATGTTTCTTGAGATCCTTGTACATCTTCCCCGTTCCAGGATGTATTGAGTATCTGGTTTTATGAGCTTCTCTAAGTACCATTTCTCTCATATCTCCAAATTTTGGTACCCAAATCCTTTCAGCCCTATACCGGGTTCCGTCTTCCCGAATATTAAGATGCTTCTCCGATCCTTTGGGTATTTCATCCTTTAAATTTCCCTCTTTTAAAACTCCTTGTTGTGCCTCCTTTATTTGAGTAGTAATGTTATTATGAATCATTATATTCATAGATTTTACTCGAATGGGTTCTCTGTCCTTCCTGCTCAAGGCATCGGCTACCACATTTGCCTTCCCCGGGTGGTAACGAATCTCAAAGTCGTAATCATTCAATAATTCAATCCACCTACGCTGCCTCATATTCAGTTGTTTCTGATTAAATATGTGTTGAAGACTTTTGTGGTCGGTATATATAATACTTTTGACCCCATATAAGTAGTGCCTCCAAGTCTTTAATGCAAAAACAACCGCGCCTAATTCCAAATCATGCGTCGTATAATTTTGTTCGTGAATCTTCAATTGTCTAGACGCATAAGCAATCACCTTCGTTCGTTGCATTAATACACAACCGAGACCTTGCTTTGATGCATCACAATAAATCACAAAATCATCATTCCCTTCAGGCAATGACAATATAGGTGCCGTAGTTAGCTTTTTCTTCAATAACTGAAACGCTTTCTCTTGTTCATCATTCCATTCAAATTTCTTCCCTTTATGCGTTAATGCAGTCAAGGGTTTTGCTATTCTGGAAAAGTCTTGGATGAACCTTCTGTAGTAACCAGCTAGTCCTAAAAACTGGCGTATGTGTTTCGGAGTTTTCGGGGTTTCCCACTTTTCAACAGTTTCTATCTTTGCCGGATCCACCTTAATACCTTCTTTGTTCACTATGTGACCGAGGAATTGAACTTCTTCCAACCAAAATGCACACTTTGAAAACTTAGCGTACAATTCTTCCTTCCTCAATACTTCTAACACCTTTCTCAAATGTTCACCGTGTTCTTGGTCATTCTTTGAGTAAATAAGTATGTCATCAATGAAAACAATGACAAACTTGTCAAGGTATGGTCCACACACTCGGTTCATAAGGTCCATGAACACAGCTGGTGCATTAGTTAAACCAAACGGCATGACCATAAACTCGTAATGACCGTAACGTGTTCTGAAAGCAGTCTTTGGAATATCATCTTCTTTCACCCGCATTTGATGATACCCGGAACGTAAGTCAATCTTTGAATAAACAGACGAGCCTTGTAGTTGATCAAATAAGTCGTCGATTCTCGGTAGTGGGTAGCGGTTCTTGATGGTAAGTTTGTTCAACTCTCGGTAGTCGATACACAACCTGAATGTACCATCTTTCTTCTTGACAAACAAAACAGGAGCTCCCCACGGTGATGTGCTTGGTCGAATGAAACCACGCTCTAAAAGTTCTTGTAATTGGCTTTGCAGTTCTTTCATCTCGCTGGGTGCGAGTCTGTAAGGAGCACGAGCTATTGGTGCAGCTCCTGGTACAAGATCTATTTGAAATTCAACGGATCGATGTGGGGGTAATCCCGGTAATTCTTTCGGAAATACATCGGGAAATTCTTTTGCGATGGGAACATCATTGATGCTCTTTTCTTCAGTTTGTACTTTCTCGACGTGTGCTAGAACAGCATAGCAACCTTTTCTTATTAGTTTTTGTGCCTTCAAATTACTAATAAGATGTAGCTTCGTGTTGCCCTTTTCTCCGTACACCATTAAGGGTTTTCCTTTTTCTCGTATAATGCGAATTGCATTTTTGTAACAAACGATCTCCGCTTTCACTTCTTTCAACCAGTCCATACCGATTATCACATCAAAACTCCCTAACTCTACTGGTATCAAATCAATCTTAAATGTTTCGCTAACCAGTTTAATTTCTCGATTCCGACATATATTATCTGCTGAAATTAATTTACCATTTGCTAATTCAAGTAAAAATTTACTATCCAAAGGCGTCAATGGACAACTTAATTTAGCACAAAAATCTCTACTCATATAGCTTCTATCCGCACCCGAATCAAATAAAACGTAAGCAGATTTATTGTCAATAAGAAACGTACCCGTAACAAGCTCCGGGTCTTCCTGTGCCTCTACCGCATTAATATTGAAAACTCTTCCACGGCCTTGTCCATTCGTGTTCTCCTGGTTCGGGAAATTTCTAATAATGTGGCCTGGTTTTCCACATTTATAACAAACTACATTGGCATAACTTGCTCCGACACTACTTGCTCCGCCATTACTCATTCCGACACCATTTGTTCCTTTCGTTCTATTAACCCCTGGTCCGTAGACCTCACACTTCGCCACGCTATGACCATTTCTTTTACACTTGTTGCAAAATTTGGTGCAGAACCCCGAGTGATTCTTTTCACACCTTTGGCATAGCTGCTTCTGATTGTTGTTGTTGTTGCGGTTATTATTGTTGTTGGGATGATTGTTGTAGTTGTTGTTGTTGTTGTTGTTGTTGTTGGGCCGTTTGTTGTAGTTGCGATTGATGTTGCGATTGTTGGGATAATTGTTGCGATTATTGTTGTAATTGCTGTTGTTGTTGTATTGGTGATTCTTATCACCGTTTTCCTCCCACTTTCTTTTGACTTGCTTCACATTGGCCTCTTCAGCAGTCTGTTCTTTAATTCTTTCTTCAATCTGGTTCACTAGTTTGTGAGCCATTCTACATGCCTGTTGTATGGAGGTGGGCTCGTGTGAACTTATATCTTCTTGGATTCTTTCCGGTAATCCTTTCACAAACGCGTCGATCTTCTCTTCCTCATCTTCGAATGCTCCCGGACACAATAGGCACAATTCTGTGAATCGTCTTTCGTACGTGGTAATATCAAATCCTTGGGTTCGTAACCCTCTAAGTTCTGTCTTGAGCTTATTGACCTCGGTTCTGGGACGGTACTTCTCGTTCATCAAGTGCTTGAATGCTGACCACGGTAGTGCGTACGCATCATCTTGTCCCACTTGCTCTAGATAGGTATTCCACCATGTTAACGCAGAACCAGTGAAGGTATGCGTAGCGTACTTCACTTTGTCCTCTTCAGTACACTTACTTATGGCAAACACCGATTCAACCTTCTCGGTCCACCGTTTCAATCCGATCGGTCCTTCGGTTCCATCAAATTCCAAAGGTTTGCAGGCAGTGAATTCTTTGTAGGTGCATCCTACACGATTTCCTGTACTGCTAGATCCAAGGTTATTGTTGGTATGTAGCGCAGCCTGTACTGCGGCTATGTTTGAAGCTAGAAAAGTACGGAATTCCTCTTCATTCATATTCACGGTGTGTCGAGTAGTCGGTGCCATTTCCTTCAAAATAGTTAAATGGAACAAGTTAATCATACAGAATATTAAGAGTAGTTAATAGTATTTCGTAGCATAATATGAACTCATTTATAAAAGCTTTTTCTTCATATTAGCGTTTTATAAGTTTAAATTCGGGTAGTACCTACCCGTTAAGTTCATACTTAGTAGCTAATATACAATTCAACTACTACAATTCTATATGAAAAACTGATTGTAATAATATTTCGCGTTCAAACTTTTATACAATATTTTACAAACTTACAATACCGCTTATTTTACATAAAGCATGAAATATAGCACACAATAACTTTGATACAAGATAGTTGTGAAGACAATTCTAGCTAGTACACAAGTTGTTCGGCAAAGGCAATAAAGACACGTAATTCATACGTCCAGAAACAAGTCATGCATTCTGGTTTTACTAGGACTACTTCCCATCCTTGGTCTTGTGCAACATAACCGTTATGGCCGTTGATAAGACAGCGTGTTGTAACGTCATCAAAGGGACGAGGGTTATGTAATGTCCAACAGTCCCGTAATAATCTAAAAACCTCATTTCTTACCCCAATTACCGACTCCGTCACTTGTGGAAACGTTTTGTTTAATAGTTGTAGCCCGATGTTCTTGTTCTCACTTTGGTGAGAAGCGAACATTACTAATCCGTAAGCATAACATGCTTCTTTATGTTGCATGTTAGCCGCTTTTTCTAAATCACGAAGTCCAATATTCGGATATATTGAGTCAAAATAATTTCTTAACCCGTTGCGTAAAATAGCATTTGGGTTCCCCGCAATATATGCGTCAAAGTAAACACATCGTAACTTATGGGTTTCCCAATGTGATATCCCCCATCTTTCAAACGAAAGTCTCTTATAAACCAAGACATTCTTGGAACGTTCTTCGAATGTCTTACAAACTGATCTCGCCTTAAATAGTTGTGCCGAAGAATTCTGGCCGACTCTAGACAAGATTTCATCAATCATGTCTCCGGGTAGGTCTCTTAAAATATTGGGTTGTCTATCTATTTTGTGTTTTTAAACTGTAAAATAGACAAGAGTTAGTTTCATAAAAAAAATACTTATTAATACAAGCAATTTTTACATATATCATAAAGCATAAGAACACTATATTACATATATTACACCACACGAATACAACTATCTTATTCCGACTCGCTCGTTTCTTCTTCTTCGGTTTTGGTTCGTTTTGCCAAGTTTCTAGGGATATATGATGTTCCCCTAATACGAGCCGTCGTTGTCCACATTGGTTTAGAAAAACCTGGTGGTTTAGAGGTTCCCGGGTCATTGTTACAACTTAAGGACTTCGGGGGTTGACGATACATATAAAGTTCATCGGGGTTGGAATTAGATTTCTCTATTTTTATGCCCTTTCCCTTATTATTTTCTTTTGCCTTTTTAAATTCAGTTGGGGTAATTTCTATAACATCATCGGAATTCTCGTCGGAATCCGATTCATCGGAGAATTGGTAATCCTCCCAATATTTTGCTTCCTTGGCGGAAACACCATTGACCATAATTAACTTTGGTCGGTTGGTTGAGGATTTTCTTTTACTTAACCGTTTTATTATTTCCCCCACCGGTTCTATTTCTTCATCCGGTTCCGATTCTTCTTCCGGTTCCGATTCTTCTTCCGGTTCCGACTCTTCTTCCGGTTCCTCTTCGGGAACTTGTGAATCAGTCCACAAATCATTCCAATTTACATTTGACTCTTCATTATTATTAGGTGAGTCAATGGGACTTGTTCTAGAGGTAGACATCTATCACATAATATCAAACACGTTAAGAGATTAATATATCACATAATATTCATATGTTAAAAATATATAGTTTCCAACAAAAATGTTAAGCAATCATTTTTAAAGAAAACACGGTCGAAGTCCAGACTTACTAATGCATCCTAACAAACTCGATAAGACACACTAATGCAAATTTTCTGGTTCTCTAAGACCAACGCTCTGATACCAACTGAAATGTCCCGTTCTTATTGATTAAAAACGTTCCATATTAATTGATTTCGTTGCGAGGTTTTGACCTCTATATGAGACGTTTTTCAAAGACTGCATTCATTTTTAAAACAAACCATAACCTTTATTTCATAAATAAAGGTTTAAAAAGCTTTATGTAGATTATCAAATAATGATAATCTAAAATATCCTATTTACACACGACCATTACATAATGGTTTACAATACAAATATGTTACAACAAAATAAGTTTCTTGAATGCAGTTTTACACAATATCATACAAGCATGGACTCCAAATCTCGTCCTTATTTAAGTATGTGACAGCGGAAGCTCTTAATAATCACCTGAGAATAAACATGCTTAAAACGTCAACAAAAATGTTGGTGAGTTATAGGTTTAACCTATATATATATCAAATCATAATAATAGACCACAAGATTTCATATTTCAATACACATCCCATACATAGAGATAAAAATCATTCATATGGTGAACACCTGGTAACCGACATTAACAAGATGCATATATAAGAATATCCCCATCATTCCGGGACACCCTTCGGATATGATATAAATTTCGAAGTACTAAAGCATCCGGTACTTTGGATGGGGTTTGTTAGGCCCAATAGATCTATCTTTAGGATTCGCGTCAATTAGGGTGTCTGTTCCCTAATTCTTAGATTACCAGACTTAATAAAAAGGGGCATATTCGATTTCGATAATTCAACCATAGAATGTAGTTTCACGTACTTGTGCCTATTTTGTAAATCATTTATAAAACCTGCATGTATTCTCATCCCAAAAATATAAGATTTTAAAAGTGGGACTATAACTCACTTTCACAGATTTTTACTTCGTCGGGAAGTAAGACTTGGCCACTGGTTGATTCACGAACCTATAACAATATATACATATATATTAAAGTATGTTCAAAATATATTTACAACACTTTTAATATATTTTGATGTTTTAAGTTTATTAAGTCAGCTGTCCTAGTTAGTAACCTATAACTAGTTGTCCACAGTTAGATGTACAGAAATAAATCGATAAATATTATCTTGAATCAATCCACGACCCAGTGTATACGTATCTCAGTATTGATCACAACTCAAACTATATATATTTTGGAATCAACCTCAACCCTGTATAGCTAACTCCAACATTCACATATAGAGTGTCTATGGTTGTTCCGAAATATATATAGATGTGTCGACATGATAGGTCGAAACATTGTATACGTGTCTATGGTATCTCAAGATTACATAATATACAATACAAGTTGATTAAGTTATGGTTGGAATAGATTTGTTACCAATTTTCACGTAGCTAAAATGAGAAAAATTATCCAATCTTGTTTTACCCATAACTTCTTCATTTTAAATCCGTTTTGAGTGAATCAAATTGCTATGGTTTCATATTGAACTCTATTTTATGAATCTAAACAGAAAAATTATAGGTTTATAGTCGGAAAAATAAGTTACAAGTCATTTTTGTAAAGGTAGTCATTTCAGTCGAAAGAACGACGTCTAGATGACCATTTTAGAAAACATACTTCCACTTTGAGTTTAACCATAATTTTTGGATATAGTTTCATGTTCATAATAAAAATCATTTTCTCAGAATAACAACTTTTAAATCAAAGTTTATCATAGTTTTTAATTAACTAACCCAAAGCAGCCCGCGGTGTTACTACGACGGCGTAAATCCGGTTTTACGGTGTTTTTCGTGTTTCCAGGTTTTAAATCATTAAGTTAGCATATCATATAGATATAGAACATGTGTTTAGTTGATTTTAAAAGTCAAGTTAGAAGGATTAACTTTTGTTTGCGAACAAGTTTAGAATTAACTAAA
Organism: Rutidosis leptorrhynchoides; assembly: GCF_046630445.1. Lineage (NCBI taxonomy): Eukaryota > Viridiplantae > Streptophyta > Magnoliopsida > Asterales > Asteraceae > Rutidosis > Rutidosis leptorrhynchoides. The sequence continues at coordinate 144,083,243 of NC_092333.1, forward strand.
CTATGTTCTAGTGATTACAAGTGTAAACCTTCGAATAAGATAGCTTTATATGTATGAATCGAATGATGTTATGAACATCATTACTACCTTAAGTTCCTTGGGTAAACCTACTGGAAAAGAGAAAAATGGATCTAGCTTCAATGGATCCTTGGATGGCTCGAAGTTCTTGAAGCAGAATCATGACACGAAAACAAGTTCAAGTAAGATCATCACTTGAAATAAGATTGTTATAGTTATAGAAATTGAACCAAAGTTTGAATATGATTATTACCTTGTATTAGAATGATAACCTACTGTAAGAAACAAAGATTTCTTGAGGTTGGATGATCACCTTACAAGATTGGAAGTGAGCTAGCAAACTTGAAAGTATTCTTGATTTTATGAAACTAGAACTTTTGGAATTTATGAAGAACACTTAGAACTTGAAGATAGAACTTGAGAGAGATCAATTAGATGAAGAAAATTGAAGAATGAAAGTGTTTATAGGTGTTTTTGGTCGTTGGTGTATGGATTAGATATAAAGGATATGTAATTTTGTTTTCATGTAAATAAGTCATGAATGATTACTCATATTTTTGTAATTTTATGAGATATTTCATGCTAGTTGCCAAATGATGGTTCCCACATGTGTTAGGTGACTCACATGGGCTGCTAAGAGCTGATCATTGGAGTGTATATACCAATAGTACATACATCTAAAAGCTGTGTATTGTACGAGTACGAATACGGGTGCATACGAGTAGAATTGTTGATGAAACTGAACGAGGATGTAATTGTAAGCATTTTTGTTAAGTAGAAGTATTTTGATAAGTGTATTGAAGTCTTTCAAAAGTGTATAAATACATATTAAAACACTACATGTATATACATTTTAACTGAGTCGTTAAGTCATCGTTAGTCGTTACATGTAAGTGTTGTTTTGAAACCTTTAGGTTAACGATCTTGTTAAATGTTGTTAACCCAATGTTTATAATATCAAATGAGATTTTAAATTATTATATTATCATGATATTATCATGATATTATCATGTATGAATATTTCTTAATATGATATATATACATTAAATGTCTTTACAACGATAATCGTTACATATATGTCTCGTTTAAAAATCATTAAGTTAGTAGTCTTGTTTTTACATATGTAGTTCATTGTTAATATACTTTATGATATGTTTTCTTATCATAGTATCATGTTAACTATATATATATATATATCCATATATATGTCATCATATAGTTTTTACAAGTTTTAACGTTCGTGAATCACCGATCAACTTGGGTGGTCAATTGTCTATATGAAACATATTTCAATTAATCAAGTCTTAACAAGTTTGATTGCTTAACATGTTGGAAACATTTAATCATGTAAATATCAATCTCAATTAATATACATAAACATGGAAAAGTTCGGGTCACTACAGTTACAACGATAAACGTTACATATATGTCTCGTTTCAAAATCATTAAGTTAGTAGTCTTGTTTTTACATATGTAGTTCATTGTTAATATAATTAATGATATGTTTACTTATCATAATATCATGTTAACTATACATATAACCATATATATGTCATCATATAGTTTTTTACAAGTTTTAACGTTCGTGAATCACCGGTCAACTTGGGTGGTCAATTGTCTATATGAAACCTATTTCAATTAATCAAGTCTTAACAAGTTTGATTGCTTAACATGTTGGAAACATTTAATCATGTAAATATCAATCTCAATTAATATATATAAACATGGAAAAGTTCGGGTCACTACAGGGCCTTCCTACGTTCAATCTCCTACATACCAATCTCTTTTATTAAAATTTATGCATGAAGAACAAGAAGAGAAAGGCAGCATTTCCACTATATATAACTTTTAGTACAATGCTTCAAAAAGATAAAAACTAAAACATAAAATAAAGATAAAGTAGTCTATGAGATACTATCCTGGTCAATGCTGTGTCGGCTCTGCAAAGTATCTGAGGACGTCATCATCCTCCAGGATCGGCAAGTGCTCGAAAGGCTGCCCTATATCCATCTCAGGGCCGAGTAGAGAATCTAGACATAAGTTTGTCGGAATCTCCAGGTGGGATAAGTCTGGGAAGAGCTCCTCGTCAGGTATGCTCCCAGTAATCTTAAATGCCTGGGTCATTGGCGGATCCACTGAAATAGGAATAGTAACTAGATGACAACTCTCTGGCAACTCAGTAACTGGAACTGACTCGGCGACTGGGGTAGGAGTAGTGTGTGTAGGCATAGCAGCTGAGGCAACGGAGTGAACTGAAGCTGGTGTGGAATGCCCGGGCGTAGACCGTCATGTCAGCTGAACACGGCGTGCTAGCCTAAATGAAGATGGGCCCAGAGTTCTGCGTGGCATCACCTCGCGCTGGAGGTATGCTCTCAGAGCCTTGTAAAGTCTCTGCTGATCTCTGAGTAGTGCCCATGCAACATCAAGGTCACTCAATGTAGCTCCGTAATGGATCACCATCTGTGGCTCATGCGTATCTGGCAACTGTATATGCTCGGCCGGTCTCCTGGCTAGACGTCTAGATCGTCGGATGGGAGGAGCTGGCAGTTCTGTGCCGATATCAGCCAGCTCCTGTGCCGATATCTTCCTCAACGCTCTCTAATACTAATCTCCTTGGGCCTAATTGCCCTGTGGACAGCCTGTTCTGATCAGCACTGCTTCCGGATGAGTAAACTACGGAGTCCTCCTCCTGCGCACGGGAATGTGAGCTGATGCTCCTGAACTTGGCATTGTGCCTAAACACATTCAACAACTTGTAAGTACTTAGCGCAAGTATGGCACTTAGTTGTTAGTACAGAAATAATATCTTAAGACTGAAAATAATAAAAATAAGAAATAATAAAAGGATAAGCAAGGGGTGCCTCCCAAGAGCGCTTTGTTTATCAAGTCGTTACAGCTCGACTTTTCCTTGTTAGATCTTCAGAATGGATCAAAGGAGAAGAGGTGCTCCTACTTATCGTGGTCTTCTAAATAGGCTTTCAACCAGTGGCCATTGACCTTGAAATTACCAGTAGTTCCCTCCAACTCCACGGCTCCATGTGGAAAAGCGTGTACAACTTTGTATGGGCCACTTCATCTTGATCTAAATTTTCCCGTGAACTTCTTGAACCGAGAATTGAAGAGAAGAACTTTATCTCCAGGGGTGAACTTTGTAGGGATTAATTTTGCATCATGCGTAAGCTTCGTTCGTTCCTTGTAGATGTATGACATTTCATATGCTTAGTCTCTCAATTCGGCTGGTTCGTTCAATTGCATCTTCCTATGTATTCCGGTAACTGAGGGATCGAGGTTGCAGGTCTTTAGCGCCCAGAGAGCTTTATATTCGAGTTCTAGCAAAAGGTGACAAGCTTTTCCATAGATCATTCAGTAGGGTGTAGTTCCTATAGGATTCTTGTAAGCAGTCCGGAATGCCCACAGAGCATCATCTAGCTTTTCGGCCCATTTATTTCCATGATGGCCGACAGTGCGTTCTAAGATTCTTTTGAGTGCTCTGTTCGTGACCTCTGCTTGTCCGTTGGTCTACAGATGATAGGCAGTGGACATCTTGTGGGTAATCCGTATTGTTGCATCACCTTCATGAACTGAGTGTTACAGAAGTGTGTGCCTCTATCACTTATTATTGCACGGGGAGCTCCAAATCTACAGAATAGTCTCTTCAGGAAATTTGTGACGACTTTGGCATCATTAGTTGGAAATGCTTGAGCTTCGACCCAACTGGATACGTAATCTACTGCTACGAGGACATATTCCTTCCCGTTAGATTTTGGAAATGGGTCCATGAAGTCTAATCCCCATATATCGAAGATCTCGCAAGCTTGGATATTAGTCCGAGGCATCTCGTTCTTCATAGAGATATTGCCTTGCCTTTGGCATGCGTCGCAACGCTTTACAAGCTCTTACGCATCTCAAAATATAGATGGCCAGTAGAATCCTGATTCATAGACTTTCCTTGCGGTTAAGTTTGCTCCATGATGACCTCCAGTGGGTCCATGGTGACATTGGTGAAGAATCCCTGCTGCTTGCTTTTCATCTACGCACCTCCTGATTATCTGATCAGGGCAAATTCTAAACAGGTAAGGATCTTCCCAGTAGTAGTACTTGGCATCCCTTAAGAACTTCCTTCTTCGGGAGGTACTCATACCCTTTTGTACTACTCCGGCAACTAGGTAGTTGGCCATGTCGGCATACCAAGGAGTGTCAGTAAATTGTGATCCTATGTGAGTTTGTCCTAAACTCATAAGCTGTTCTTCCGAAAATTTACCTCTGATATCTTGTTCTGCAAGTTTTTCCATTGTTGGGTTCTCCAAACGACTAAGATGATCTGCTGCGACGTTCTCTGCTCCTTTCTTGTCCTTAATCTCAATGTCGAATTCTTGAAGGAGTAAGATCCATCGTAGGAGTCTTGGATTTGCGTCTTGCTTTGTGAATAGATATTTGAGGGCTGAATTATCCGTATAGACTGTAGTCTTGGACAGAACAAGATAGGAACAAAATTTGTCGAAGGCAAATACTATGGCTAGCAGCTCCTTCTCCGTGGTAGTGTAATTCTCTTGAGCTCCGGTTAAGGTTTTGCTTGCGTAATAGATTGGATGAAAGTGTTTATCTACCCGTTGTCCAAGCACTGATCCCACTACGAAATCGCTCGCATCACACATGATCTCAAAGGGTAGACTCCAGTCAGGAGCTATCATGATCGGTGCATGTGTTAACTGCTCTTTCAGATAGTTGAATGCTTTTCGATATTCTTTATCGAAGACAAATGGGACTTCCTTTCCTAGGAGATGAGTGAGAGGTCGTGTGACCTTTGAAAAATCCTTAATGAAATGTCGGTAGAAACCGGCGTGTCCTAGGAAACTCCTTACCGCTCTTACCGTGGTAGGCTCTGGAAGTTTAGTGATGGTCTCAATCTTAGCCTTATCAACTTTTATTCCTGCTTTAGAGATCTTATGTCCTAAAACTATCCCTTCTTTTACCATGAAGTGACATTTTTCCCAATTTAGAACTAAATTTGACTCCTCACACCGGGTGAGCATCTTGTCAAGGTTTGAAAGACATGAATCAAAGGTACTACCAAAGACTGAGAAGTCATCTATGAAGACTTCCATACAACATTCAATCATGTCGTGGAATATTGCCACCATGCATCACTGAAATGTAGCTGGTGCATTGCATAACCTAAAGGGCATGCGTCGATAGGCAAATGTTCCATAAGGACAGGTAAAGGTTGTTTTCTCTTGGTCCTTTGGATCGAGGGGAATTTGAAAGTAGCCGGAAAAACCGTCTAGGAAACAGTAGTACTCATTTCCTGATAGACGTTCTAACATTTGATCAATGAAAGTTAATGGAAAATGATCCTGCCGGGTTGCATCGTTTAATTTACGATAGTCTATGCAAACCCTCCAACCGGTGACTTCCCGAGTTGGAATAAGCTCATTATTCTCATTTTGAATTACGGTCGTCCCTCCCTTTTTGGGTACCACTTGAACTGGACTGACCCATGGTAAATCAGAGATTAGATAGATCGGACCGGCGTCTAGAAGTTTAATTACTTCTTTCTTGATGACTACTTGAATCATAGGGTTGACCCTTCTTTGCCTCTGAACTGATGGTTTGAAATTGTCTTCCATGAAGATCTTGTGGGAGCAATAGTTGGGGCTGATCCCTTTGATGTCGGAGATCTTCTAAGCAATTGACTTCTTATGTGATTTCAAAACTTGAATCAATTTCGCCTTCTCTTGTGGCGTGAGGTCTTTCGATATGATCACAGGGAGTTGCGATTCTCCTTCTAAGAATGCATACTCCAGATTGTCGGGTAACTTCTTCAATTCCAATTTCGGAGGCTCCTCGATAGATGGCTTCATCCTAGCTATCTCCTTACAGTCTAACGAGTCGTATTTCTCCTGGAATTCTGATTCTTCAGTAGCGGTCACTGATGCTATCTGTTCTTCATTTTTGGAAATTGTCCTTCTTAATGCTTCTTCTTCAGAAACTTCTTCTTTAGTTTTGAAGGTAGGTTCGGGGAATTCCTCGCAGTCTTCCCTTGACTGGGGTTCCTGATATACCGGAATGAAATCTGTTTCTTCATTCGGTCTTCTCCTTAATAGAGGTAAAGGAATGCCTTGTCCTAGCGGTGCTATTTGAATAGTGTTGCCAAGAAGGTTACTTTCAAAGAGGGGAGATATGGGATGACTAAGGTCTATGGCTGAATGGTTATCAAGATTTCCTTCAGGAGGTGTAAAGAACTGATCCTTAGAAATTTGATCTTGACTGCAAATAGCCATAGTCTCTTCCAGGTACTCGTTGACGAGCTCTTGAAAAGAATCAGAGAGATTCACATCCTCTTCGTTAGGATGGTTTATGAGGCGATCAACATTGAATGTGATTTCTTCTCCTACAACCCTTAACTTTAGAGATTTCTCGTGAACGTCAATTACGGCCTTGGCAGTATTCAGGAATGGTCTGCCAAGAATGAGTAGGACCTTCGTGTCTTCCTCAATATCCATAATGACGAAATCAACGGGAAACGCGAACTTATCCACTCTAACTAGGACATCTTCAGCTATTCCCCTAGGAATTTTAACTGATCTGTCCTCGAGTTGGATAGTCATTCTGGTTGGCCTTAAGTCATTTAATCCTAGCTTCTTGAATAATGAATAGGGCATTAGGTTTACACTGGCTCCTAAGTCTGCTAACGCATTGCTAATTTGGACATCTTGCAGGTAGCAAGGTACCGTAAATCTTCCTGTATCTCCTAACTTAGGGGGGATTCCATGCTGTAACACTAACGAGCATTCTTCACTTAAGGGCAAGCTAACTATCTCTCTTAATCTCTCTTTGTTTGAAAGCAGTTCTTTGAAAAATTTAGCGCAGTTTGGCATTTCTACTAAAGCATCTACTAGACGTACATTCAAATGCAAATTCTTAATAATATCCCAATACTTAGCAAATTGTGCTTCTTGTTTTTCCTTTCTAAGCCTACCTGGGAAAGGTATGCGGGCCCGCGGAATAATTTCCGGGGCCTTAGGAGAGATAGGTTCCGGTGGATTGACGACTGGGTCAATTGGCACAGGTTCCTTATCAGAAAAATCTTGTATAGGTATATTGACAGTTGTTTCTTTTCCTCCTCTAGTAATTACTAGGGCATCAAACTCACTACACTCTATATCAATTTTAGTGGTTAAGCGTTTAAGCGTAAACTGAAAATTTGTGATTAATTCTTCAAAAGTCTTTATCAAAGTGTCGAACTTGTTCTGGCATTCTATGACTTGAAGGTTTATCATATATTGCTTTTTCATAAATTCAGCTAAAACTTCCTTAGAGTGGAGAGTAGGTTTGTGCAATGGAAAAATTATATTATAATCCGAACTATTTTACTGTTCGTGTGCCCATCTAGGGTAAGGATACCTTAGATTGGTTCTAGTAGCATCGGAGTTCCAGCATTTTTACCGTATGAGTGAAGACGTCATCCTTCTCAGCAGCTTTATTGTTCCAATCTTCATGTTGTGCAGCTATTGTGTCCAAGAGATCACATGCTTCATCTGCTCTTCGAGACATGAAATTGCCTTGCGAGGCCATGTCTAGGAGAGACTTATCATCCTTGGTCAAACCATTATAAAGCGTACAGATTATGTCTGCCCGACTTAATGAATGATTCGGACATCTTTTAAGCACCATCTTTACTCTATTCCATGCTAGACACAATGACTCTTTTTCTTTTTGAGAAAAGTTTGTGATGTCATTTCTTAAATAGGTTTGCAGGGAGGGTGGATAAAATTTGTTTAGAAATTTAGTGGCTAAATCCTCCCATGTATGAATTGAATTCCGATTAAGTGCGTCAAACCAAGCTGAAGCATGTTTAGAAAGTGAATATTGAAAAAGATGAAGTTTTAAAATGTTTTTCTCCTTTGATTCCTTCTTAAAAGAGTCAACCAGACTGATAAATTTGTTTATATGAAAGTTAGGATCGTCAGTCGGTAATTCTTGAAATTTACAGATCATACTGACTAGTTTAATCATGTGCGAACTGATCTCAGGAATTCCTTCGGTTCCTAAGGTGATTGGTCCTCCTCTTTCCTCTAAGCATGACTTGTGCATAGAAGCAAGGGTGTCTTGTTGTTCCATTTTTTTTTTTTTTGATTTTTCTGTTAATAAAAAGACTTAAAAGTAACTTTAGAAAATATTAATTTACTAAAAGGATCGATAATTTAATAAAAATAATTATTCTTGAAATTCGGTCGCTAACCCGATCGGATATCTCAACTGATAGGACTTCGTACAGATTACTTGTATCTAGGTGGTCAGGCCGACTACGGAGAGGCAGGATCCTTTTGGTTCCAATATAATTGGAGACTGTTCGGAAAATCCAATAACCAAGTCCGTGTATAATTGTCTTTCTTAGACACCACCAAACAATACTTTGTCTATTTAAAATATTTCTCGATTAAAATATTCGGTCCCCGGCAGCGGAACCAAGAGAAACAGTGATGTGCCATTAACGGACGGTTTTATTTCTGCAGTGTCGTTAGGTCGCAGGGTATCCGATTCGGTAGCACACAGTGTCTTCGTTTATTTATATTTTGCGGGGCCTAAATTTACTTTTACTTTCTACGGTGTATAAGGTGTAAGTTAACCTAGTGTCGAATTTTATGCTGATTAACGAATTGAAGATCAAGGGGATAATTGTCTTTTAGTTAAATTACCTAGATAAAGATAATAATTGATTTTAGCTAAAGGTCTTAAATGCAGAAAAGTAAATAAAGAGGAAGGATATCCGGAGTATGCAGATCAGGGAAATGTTGACCAAGATATCAGTATTGGGTTAGGGAAAGGTAATTATGCTTATTTTAAGACTATGCTTGGATTGATGTTGATCTGGTTGGATGAGCCAATTACACAGACCTACTTATCTCTGGACTCTCGGAGTTCTCTTTGAGCAGTGAGAAGTATGTCACTTGGTCTTATAACTGAAGTGTAACAATACCTCGGAGGTTATCCTCAGTAAAGTACTAGGTTTATTAGTAAGTTAAGCTCTAATCCTATCCCTCGTTATCAGTTTAGATAACTGAATAACAACGTACCGTGTTGATTGAACACTGATCACAAATGGAAGGAGTCCGTCGATTTAAGTTGGCAAAACCTTAAATGGAAACTAACAACCATTACATCATACTAGTGAGATCACAACAAATCAAACATTATAAAGCATTACAGTTAATATACTGATAGTAAAGCAGATAGAAACCTAATAAGTACCTAAACAGTTGATATGACTAAGACCTAGGGCAACAATCAGACAAGAACATGCAATAGGCTTGGGTCATATAGTAAAGGCACTAACTAGATCTTAACAGCTCCTAGGAAGTCTCTTCGGAACAGTCAATAGGCATACTAGGTCATTCATGTCTCAATTCCTAGGTTCCGTGTCCTAAAAGTACATTAAATGCCTCTCGGGAACTCCGACCATACCGAGTTCATAGAATCTTCAGATACAGTATAACCAGGGGTCTTAATCCTATGAAGTAGCTAATTTCATATAGGTGGACAAGTCCTGATCACAACCTAAGTTGGTCAATCCTTAAGATGCTAGCATACAAATCTATCAGACTTTCTAGTTCAGCATTATAACAATAACCGTACTATATTAACATAATTACGCTAACCCAAAACTTCTATCATGGCAACATACAGATAAATTAAGCTATCATGGCAATATCGAAACGCATTATTAAACATAAAAGATAAGAATACATGTTTAATACAAAGGACAAGCGTTTTGGATAAAAACCTGAAAAGGCCGAACTAATCTGCCTGGGATCGCAGGGACTCGCCGGGATATCCTCTGGAAAATAAAAGCTAAGCTAACTACTACTAAAAACTAACTAAAAATATTGAAAATGTAAATTGAATTGCATGTTGAGTGTGTTGGAATGAATGGAGAAAGGCCCTTAAATAGACTTGGAATTCTGCCAAATACGCCTGGCAGGGCGTATGGCAGGGCGTATTTGGCAGGCCGTATGCAAGGCAGGCCGTATGGTGAAGGCACTTGGCGGGGTGTATCTGGCAGGGCATATCCATACTAGCAGGCCGTATGGCAAGCCGTATTTGGCACTGACCAGCCTTGATTCCCTGGATCGTTACTTGATTTCTTGTCTTTCACCGTTTTTGCTCTAGAATCTCCGTTTTAGCTCCGTTTTACTTGATTCTTTTTGCATCGCCTTTGTAATTACTTAATCTACAAAATCAACCGAAAAAGTGATAATTTTGCCGATAAAGTTTTAATCTTTATTGTTTTAGGGCCTGATTTAGGGGGTAAAAACGTGACTTTTTGCCCGATATCACTTCCTATTCTCGAACCCAACATTATGCTTGAAACTGATAAACGAATCCATCCTAGCTCTAATCTCGTCCATCACCTCGTTATACGGCAAGGCACGCATACAATCATTAAGAGCATCAATACGAGTCTCATTCGTATATGCCCTGGTCAAGTGAGCGATGGTGGCCATGTAATTGTCAACTGGGTCGTCAATTAATGGCTGACGTGCACGGTGTCTATCCTCAGACGTCAGAGCAGGAGTAGGAACGGAATTGTTGATCGAAGTCGACATCTGTAAATAGTAAAAACCACATACCACATACAACATAGAAGTAATATAAGTAATAACTTATAATTATTCCTCATACGAAATGAAATGCATAATAATGCTATAACAAAAAGGGTCGGGCTGTAGACTAGACTCTAATGCACCCTAAAAACTACGGGTTGACCACATTAAGACCGCCTAGTTCCCTACAACCAGAACTCTGATACCAACTGAAAAGACCCCGCCAAAACACTTAACGGCTCCGTCACTTGGTCCCACAGCTTGATCGAACTTAAATGAATTTAATAAATGACATTGCATTCTTTTATTTCAAAAGGTTCCTAAAAAGGAAAACATACCAAAATTTGTAGTTTAAACAACCCAACATGTTAAATAACCAAAGTTGACATAAAACATTGTCAACAAACCCACAAGTTTAATTATTCAAAAGAGAATGCAATTTTAATGTGTCATAATTGTTTAATAAAATCTGCCCAAATGCATGCAGACTCTTCTAACACAGCGGAAGCATCAAATAAACTCAAGTACCTGTGAAAACATGCGAGTAAACTGTCAACAAAAATGTTGAGTGAATTATAGGTTTAAATAATTGAATAAACTTTAGACCACAAGATTTAAATTGTTAGAAAACATTAAACATTATTCCATTATCAATGAGCCACCTGGTAACCACTTAACCCTTTATTTACCCTTGCCAAACACAATAATAATATACACTGAACAAGTGTATCTACAACAAAATACGAAGTACTAAACATTCCGATTATAAATTGCTAGCGCGATCAGCTCGAAATGAGGTTGTCAAACCCGAATAGATCTATCCGTAGGATTCGCGTTCACCAGTAGAAACCAGTGATTACAGTTACCAGACTAGGGAATATTTTTGTTTAACTCATAACGAATAATTTAAATTTAATTGTCACTTGTGTCTAAACAAAAAATAAAATGCATGTAATCACATCCCAAAAATATACTTTGAAAAGTATGTAAAAATGGGACTATAACTCACCTTAATAGCAAACGAAGTAACCACACAATAATGCGAACAGCAAATGAAGTAAAGTGATCAGGAATGATCACAACGCCGACCTATAAATAAAGCAGGTCGATATAAATAACTAACTTAGGTCAAGTCTTAGTATGATAGCTATTGTACATGTTGCAAGTAGACATAGAACAATACTCAACATGCATTGGTTTGATCGGAACAGCGTACGGACACACACTTTCTATTTTTAGAAAGTTTCTATTTTTAGCAGGTTTCCATTTTTGAAAAGTTTCTATTTTTGGAAAGTTTTCAAATTTAGAAAGTTTCCATAATTAGAAAGTTGCTATGTTAGGAAAGTTTATAAGTTAGGAAAGTTTCCTTAATTAACAAAAGTCAACTGAAAGTCAAAGTCAACCGAAAGTCAACTCAAAAGTCAACCTTGGTCAAACATACTCAACGTTAATTTTAAAAGTATAGGTTATAATAATAATATAGGTTATAATGTTAATTTAAGTCATATATGTATAATTATGTCATAACAAAAGTTTAATTAAATTAAATTGAATTATTAAAGTTAACGTAAGTTTAAATGATATAATTAATATAACATAAGTATTTAATTAATTAATTAAATATTAATTATAATATAAGTATTATTAATTAATAATAGATTTTAAATCATATCATAAGTATTATTAATTAATAATGAAATATTAATCACATCATAAGTTTCTAATTATAATTATTAAATCATAAGTATTTAATAATTAAATTATAATTAAATAATAACTAAGCCTTATAATAATTAAATAATTGATTAATCCTTATTATAAGTCTTATTATATTATAATAATCTCATAATATAAGTTTAATACTTACCATAAGTATTTTTCATTAATAATAAAAGTATTATTAATCATAAGTTTAATTAAATCATAAGTAATTAATAAATGATATAATAAATATATATATCATAAGTCTTAAATTAAATTAATTACTTTTTATATCATAAGTAATTTATTAATAATGAAATTCATTATTTTTATCATAAGTCATAATTAATAACCATAAGTTTTAATTAAAAGTTCATCGGGTCATAACTTGAGCCCCGGGAATCAGTTTTCGGCGAGTCTTATATATATATCTTCGCCTAAACAACCCACCCGACACATTAGTGTGCTCAAGAACACCCCAAGAACAGCAAACAAGTCGTGACCTACAGCCATGAAACAACTTGTAGCTCTAATCCGTTCAAAAACATGTTTTAGTCATGCCGGGTGATCCGTGGCTCGGATTTCGATGACCCGAACATGAAAGTTCATCCCATCATCAATCCTAACACACTAGTACACCCTAAAGACTCCAATAATGGTCACAACATCGGACCATACCTGATTCAATTCATTTTCACAATTTAATCTCAACAAAACACCATTTTAAGCATATCTAGAGCTCCGGGAATCGAAATAACATGAATCCGGAGTCTAAAATTAATTTCCTGATGAGAGGAACTCATATAGACACTTTATTTTCACTTTTATAACAGTTATATAACCAAAAATGAACGAAAATGCTGCTGTCCCAAATTAATCAAACCGAAAACATATTCAATCGAGCATTTCTACGCATACAATCATCAATACAATAACATGTAAGCATCATACTATCAATATAACATTAAAATATAGAAAATATAAGAAAAATTAAAAATCTAGGGTTAGGGTTTATACCCTAATCAAGAATCAAATGGTATAGATGTGTAGAGGAGATCGCGTAGAATCCGATTATGTATATGAATTGATGATCCAAGCAAGCTTTTTAATTGATGATGATGATGATGTTGGGGTGTGGTATAGGTGACGGCCAAAAGGGAGAAAAGAGGGAGAAGAGAGAAAATGGGATAATTAGGTTACTAGTAATCTTGAGATGAAAATGAAAATGATTTAGGAAAAAGAAAAACAAAGGGGGTATACCCCTCCCCTTGTTCGGACGAATGGGGTGCGTGGGGTGGGCCCCTGTGATGATCCGAAAATTTCTGACCAAATTTAAACTTTATCTTTAAATGAGTTAATGTTTTTGACATGATAAGCAAAGTCTGTAATGTTGAGTCTCAAAGTTTTGGAATTATATTCATGTAATCAATTATTCTTTGACTGTTCTCGAAGATTCACGAACAATATATATATAACTTAATGTGCATATATATATATATATATATATATATATATATATATATATATATATATATATATATATATATATATATATATATATGATTTCAAGTTATTTGGTAAACGATAGTAACATTCGATTATTGATTCGATTGATATTTAGATAAGTTAACTAAAACGTTTAAGATGAACCAGTAAAACACTAATTTGCTACGGTATTTTCGAATTGCTACAGTACCTGAAAGCTACAGTGTTTTCGAAAATCACTATTTGCTACAGTAAAAAAAACTTTGCTACAGTAAAACACTATTTCAAAATGAAAATGTATATGTATATACTACAAGACGATGATTTATAGAAGTAAATGACCAAAACACTCGAAAGTTTAAGATATACTTTGAGTGGTATAGTTTATAGATAATTTAAGGCTATATTTTGACAAAGGTACGTGACACGAAACGTAAAATGCAAGTTTTCTAAATGTACGAAAGGACATTCGAAAAACCGGAACCGGGACATAAGTCGAGTGACGACGTACGACATATCGGAACAAAAATTACAAGTCAACTATGCACGTGAATTTAATATAATATATAATTAATTATATAAATTATATAAATTATATATATTATATATTAATATTTAAATTATGTCGACAAACTAGAAAACAAAAATATGTGAGCTGGAACCTCAGGCCATGCGATCGCATGGCCAATGCTCCTCAGACCCATGCGATCGCATGGGGACGATTTTCAGGCCACATCTATAAAAGCTCGAACATTCTGCTTCTGATTTCATTTCATTATTACTCCGTAAGTATTTATTATTTATTGTTATTATTATTATTATTATTATTATTATTATTATTATTATTATTATTATTATTAAGATTAATATTATTATTATTAATCTTATTATTATTATTATTAGTATTATACATAAAATACTACGACGAGGTCATGAGCATGTCACTTTCAAAATGGGTTTTCGAGCGGGAAAGAGTTAAGGAAACTATAGGTTATAGCTATGGAGGTTATGGGTAATGTACGTGGGTATTATTGGCAAATCAAACCTAGTGTTTATCATCTCCGTTACGTCTACGTACTTTCCCACAATATTGAATCTCAATATTGATACGTGAGTATTCATATCTTATCTTTTGTATATTAATTGTTTATCCATGTCTAGTGCTCGAGTATATATATTTATGCATGCTTGTATGCTAAATTTTGTCGTTAAACAGTTTATAATAGTTCACGAATTAAATACATATATTACTGGTAAAAGGTATATGATATACATGTTTTTGAAAGCTGGCGAAAAATCAATAACTTTTCATTTAGATATCGAATAGTTTCGATGAACGGATTAAAAGATATGGTCAACTGAATTATGATTGACGTTAATTGGAATTGCTTTTGAATCTGCAATTAATATTTAAACAACTTGTTTGTAAGATTGATAAATTGGATTTTTGAATATTACCAACCGAGTAAATTAATTCTTATATAAGGCACTTCTCATTTTGTTGAACTATTGTCAAAATTGACTTTTTGAAACGACTTTGGATAACTTTTGTATGCCGATCTCGAGCATTAGGATTGTGATACACTATGACCAGACCTAGCTTGATAGACAATTATTGACCAACATATGTTCTCTAGGTTGAGATCTACGGTTATTTGGTAATCCGAGTTTTGGTCACATTACGATGAACAACTTTATGTGCTGCTAAGGTGAGTTTCATTTGCTCCCTTTTTAATTGCTTTTGCAATCTATATTTTTGGGCTGAGAATACATGCACTTTACTTTAAACGCAATGGATACAAGTACATACTAAATTCTACACTGAGTTTGAACCGAAAATCTCTTAGCTTTGGTAACTAGTAACTGCCAGTTATAAGAACTGGTGGGCGCGAGTAGTTGTATATGGATCCATAGGGCTTGATATCCCCGTCTGAGCTAGAGCGCTAGCCTTTTAACGGACGTATGCTATTTGAGTAGTGTACACGTTGGTTTGCGTGTATTATTAAGATGATTATACAAAGGGTACAAGTTATATATACGTTAAGTTTAGTTACCAGGGTGCTCAATTTCGTAGAATATTTTGATAAACGTTTCTGGATGAAACAACTGAAATCTTGTGATCCACCTTATTATACGGATTATGCGAAACACTAAAACTATGAACTCACCAACCTTTGTGTTGACACTTGTTAGCATGTTTATTCTCAGGTTCCCTAGAAGTCTTCCGCTGTTTGCTTATATGTTAGACAAGCTATGTGCATGGAGTCTTACATGGCATATTTTTCAAGGAAACGTTGCATTCACCAAATCATCACCATGTATCTTATTTTGACTGCATTGTCAACGGAAGTACTATTGTAAACTATTATTTATGGTGATTGTCTATATGTAGAAATCATCAGATGTCGAAAACCTTTGATTTAAATATTCATTTATGGTGTGCCTTTTTAAAAGAATGCAATGTTTACAAAACGTATCATATAGAGGTCAAATACCTCGCAATGAAATCGATGAATGACGTGTTCGTCCATATGGATTTGGAGCAATCGTCACAGTTGGTATCAGAGCGTTGGTCCTAGTGAACTAGGTCTTGCATGAGTGTGTCTAACTGATAGTTGTTAGGATGTATTAGTAAGTCTGGACTTCGACCGTGTCTGCATGTTAAAAGTTTTGCTTATCATTTCTTGTCAGAAATTACATGCTTATCATTCTTAAGTCTAGACACATTTTACTACATTGATTACATGAATAGTGTATAGACAAAATTCATATCTTAGTGTATCTGTTACTGTAAACTTTTCCTGACATATTCTGAAAATTTCTCAGTGATTTATGGAATTTGGTATTATATATACATATGTAAATTATGTATTGAAGAATACCAAACTAAATTCTATAATCTAATTCATATCAAAAATCATCTCCCTAATTATACAAGATGGATCCCGTATCTAGTTCAAATTCCTTAAACTCTGACAGCCATTCCGATATGGATATTCACCTGAATTCCGAAGACAGTGTAACCGGAATGGATCAACCAATTAGCCATCATCTATTCTGGATGAATTGGGGATGGGTTCGTAGCCTACTTAATTATTGGAGACAAGAAGAAGGCGATCCCTTCCATCCACCACATTGCCCTCTTGGTGAAGAACCTGAAGCACTTACCGGCGAACCTGTTCGTAATAACATTTTCTCTCTCATCTCCAGAATATCTCGCCATGATCATATACTCTCTCAAATTCTGAATCTTATTCATCCGTTCGTCCGAACCAACAATCATCCCGGTGTAATAGAAGAAGTCAACGAGCTTCGCGCTCGGGTAGTGGCTTTGGAGAATATGGTGCAAAGGTTACAAGCACCAGCAGCATCACCGGCATCAACAGTACCACCGACAACAACACCAACAGTACCATTACCACCACCAACAACATCCGCACTACAAGCCTCAACATCACAATATGTACCTTGAACATCAACGTCATACGCATCGTAGTTACCAAGAAATACCAGCAACAATAACCGATGAAGTATTAACTCATTTCCCCTGAAGAATTTTTATGTATATTTAATATATATGAATTTTAAAATCAAAATAAATCTTTTCGTACTAAGCTATTACGTGTGAATCTTAACTGGTAGGTACTACTCGGTTAGTTCATATTACTAATATGCAAGGATGTATATCCTTCCTTAACAACTTAACCATTGTTAACTACAATCTCTGTTTCAACCCAATGAATTTCATTTCATAATAAACCAAGTGTATTAATCAATTACATAATTGATTTTACATTTTCAATTTTGATATACTAGAAACTTTCCAGAAAACATCATCTATGCCTTGTAAGGTTCACAAAAATTCCACGAGCACCAACATCCTTTACCGAGGAATATCAATAAGAATAAATAATGAAGTATTGATTTCATTAGTGGAAAACTCCGCAAAGATTATGTAATCTTTAATATTTTAGAAATTAATCATTTCTAAGTCAAGCCGAAAATCAAATGAGCTTAATATGATATTAACTCATTAAATCTGTATTACATCTGAAGAAAATATACATACATATATTTTCATAAAGACGGTAATAAAAATTCTTTTGTACAAAATATTAATTGTGAAATCTTTAACGGGTAGGTAATACCCGGGAAATATTTAAGTTCGCAATTAATATGTTACATTGTACATTCTTCAACTTTGATTCAAAAATTATTAACAATACTCACAATGATATACAGTCGTTTTCATACAAATTCAATTACATATTCTGATATTGACGGATCAGAATCCAAGTCATAACTCTGAACCGGCGACATCATTCTTAGATCTTTATATCTTTCAAAGCTATACTTTGACTTCAAAACTGTGAAAGATCCTTTAGCATTGTTATTACTAAAAATAATCTTGCAATTCCTTTTCAAAGTATCCAGTTTTACCACACTTTCAACCAGTCAACTTCGACTTTTCAGATTAGCCTTATTATAACTTTGACATATACGTTCTTGTTACTGAGGAACCTTTCATGTTCCACCACATTAGCAGTAAATTTACCAACAACTTCATTGGTCTTTGACCTTCCGAAAAATCATTATACTCATTGAAACCCTATCATGTACTCATCCACATCTTGTAACAATAATTTCCATACCAACTACCTGGAATTAGCAATCAGTATTTTGAATTTCATAGCAATTTTTTGCCAACAGTTATATATATACATATAACGTTTACCTTTAAGACTTACAGGCTTCGAATGTGAAGTTTTTGAAAAATACCTAAAACTACGAATTAGTTCTCCGAAATTGGAAAAATATTGATGAAGCAGCAAAAACTGTAAACGACCTTAACAGTCAAAAGTTTGATGATAAAGAATAGTATGGTGGTAAAACTGAGAAAAAGAGAAGGTTTGGAACTGAAAAACGGATTGAGCAGACCATGAAGGAGGCTGTGGACAAATCACAAAGACTAAACCTTCCTTCAAAGAATACAAATGACTCAGTGTCTGCTGAAATCCTTAGCAAATACCTTGCTCCTTACTCTAAAACCTTTGCGGACAATATTCTTCATCATCATCTTATCTTAAATATTCTAAGATATCATCGTATCTCCCATTATAAATATCCTCCATATTTCTGAAGATATTTTCATAACCATTCTTATCTGAAATCATTACCTCTTAGCGCTATCAGTGTTACATCATAAAAGAAACTATTTTAGTTTCTAAAATCTGAAAAATTCGAAAAAATTGATGTTTTGAAGTAATATTGAGAATTGAAGCATGAGTTAGTATAATATATTGACACTTGATCAACGTGATTATATTACAGTAAGTCATGCTGAGTTTCTAATGGAACGTGATAAAGGTTCACAGATCACACCCTCATCATGAACCATGTTACATAACTCTTTCATTCTATATAATCTCTAAATATATCAAGAAAATATTTTCTTGATGATTCGGTCTTTTCCGGATATTCTGATAATTTCACAAATCAAATCGTGCTATTACCTTTCCTTTCTGATTTGTATATTACGGTCATTCGAAACTTCATACCTACTAATTCTGGACCATTATTCGTTTACCTTGAAGTCGGGAAGAGAAAACAAAAGCATGAAGCTCTGAAATATAATGGAAAATATAAAGCCCGATAACAACCCCGAAATTTACAAACCATGTATATCGATGCGTATAGCAATATAAAGACACGGGAGAATGAAAAACACTATAACCCCAAGGTAATAGTAGAAGAAAATAACTTCCTCTGGTGGCAGATGAAAAAGAAGAATGAAGGATACGATAGCCAGGAAAATATCAATAATCAGAACTGGATTAAGCATTTTCACAATCTATTGGGATGTATGAAATAAGGAAGAAGATTATAGGAGTGGTTAAAATAAATGAAACGGAAGAGGTCAATTTATAGCGAAATATCAGACATAGCAATCGAGGCAGATTACGCATTTAATCAAAGGAAATCTTAATTTCTTTAAATTCCGAAGAATCAAATCTTATTTAGATTATGAAGATTTTCTATTCCTTAAATTTCGGAAATCAATCGTTACTACGTCATGAGTTAAAATAAATCTCTATTCTCCATTTCACTCTATTACGATAACTTCCCTCATACGCTTTGTAACAACCCAAACCAAACCACGACAATTCCCGTTAAATTTCACAACATAAAAAAAAAATTTCTGGTGCAGTTCATTTGCGCGGCGCGCCAGGTGGGTGCGCGGCGCGCCAAACCACCTGGACAGCCCGCTGTCCCCGGAAGTCAATTTAACGAAAATGTTTGACTAGTTCCCGACATTTTTAGCCAAAACGCTTTTAACCATAAATTCATATATATAGAACTAGCACGTTTAATTAATAAAATTGAGTTTACGAAGCGGGTCCCACAACGACCCATTTTACCACCTTAAGTACCGAAATACAATATTTGACCAAAAGACTTTTAATACAACAAAGCCGAGCATGGCGATTGGGAATACGCTACCCAATCCTAAATGATCCAAAAGTAAGTCACTAAAGCAACTATGCACGTCTTCTAGTCCTCGCGCTTACCCGAGCCACCAATCCGCATGCAATCTATAAAAAGAGTCAACAACGAGAGGGTAAGCTAACGCTTAGTGAATGATAATATACTACATACATATATATGCATAAAATGGACACGCCACGTAAATAAACAAATACCGCATACCGGAGCGTCCAAGCCTAAAGTCAAGCTAATCTAAGTATACCATACGATCACTAAGCAACAAGCTAATAATACCATCAATAAGGTAAGTTCACCAACGTCAATGTGAACAACGCCAATAACTACACCCGGAGGGTTAACTACATCACGACAATACAACATTAATCACGAATTAGCAATTCGACAATCATGCAACATATCGTGCATATACCAATAACCGCAAATCCACATTAGCTAGCAATACCAATAGCATATAGTTCATAATTAAATATGCCAATACATAATTCATACAACCATGGTTAACCAATTCGAACAAGGGAAACGGTACATACAAGACCGTTGGAGTTCATAACATCCGTTAGTGCTACTTAATCAACGCGTAGTCACTAATCCCCCGGGTGATGTCTTAAACAACGCGACTCACTCACCCTTTACAATGTGGCGTCTTAAACAACGCGACGATTCCACATGCCATTCAATACGATGGATGGTGTCTTAAACAACGCGACATCCCCTCCATTACATTGTGGTGTCTTAAACAACGCGACATCCACTTCTTTACCATGTGGTGTCTTAAACAACGCGACATCCACTTCTTTACAATGTGGTGTCTTAAGCAACGCGACAATGCCACATTCATACGACACAAATAAATACATTATATACACATACGCATAATTATTCCACTCACAACCACGTGTGAATACGTACACCCAAAATGTGTACTTTGCCAAAGGTAGTCAACCAAAATGCACAACCGTGCCAATTGGACCTATGCACAAGTCCATCAAATCCACCTATATGTGAGGTGAGCTCTAAAGCCGAGAATCACTTCACCCGACCCGCACCCATCCTACACATACATATGCATATAGGATATTAACACTCACCTTGAAGTCTTGATGAAAGCTTCCAAATAATCTGCAACTCGCCAATGGAAAATACCTATTCCATTATCATAATTACAACAATACACTTAGAATGGATTCACAAATCAACCCAAATTGACACTTAGTGCAAATTTGACTCAAATGCACTTCCAAGTACAAAACGCGCCCAAAATTGACCAATAATCACTAACACAAGTGAGAATGGTCTTAATACGCCAATTAAACCCGATCATAGGTGTTAAACACCTATCTTGCCCAAAATGACACTTAAACCCTAATTTTGACCCATAAAGGTCAAAATCTCATTCTTTACAAGTTTTGACACCAAAACACATTTAACTCGGTTTTATACTTCAACTTAATCCATTTTAAGTTTATAAACATCATTAAATCGCCAATTGGGTCATAATTACCACCGAACCCTAATTTGACCCAAAGTCACAATTAGTCAACCATAATACCCTAAATGGGTTCCAATACTTCAATAATCACTATACCTAGTGATTAAACTCCAAACCAAAGCCTAATCAAGGCCAAATCGTCATCCAACCCAAAACCCGCCAAGTGACAAGAATAACTAGTCACCATAAACCCATTTCATCACCTAAAAGGGTATTACAACAAATTAACTCAAAACCCTAACTTGAATATCAAATTAAATAGATGAAATTCGGAGTTTGAGCTTACCAATACTATCACCGCGTAGCCGAGAACGAAAGGAACAACTTTAAAACCCGAGACTTTGATCGATTCGAGCTTCTTCTTCCCCAAAACCTCAAATCTCTCTCTAGACTTCTCTCTCTCTCTAAGAATGGATGAGGAAGATGAATGGATGTGAAATGATCCAAAGTTGGATCTAAACCAACTGAAAATGCCCACAAATCCGGCCCCATGTGAAATTACCCAATTGCCCCTCATTAAAACAATTAAAATAAAGAGTGTTCTGTCAGCGCCTATTTGCGCGGCGCGCGGCCTCATTGCGCGGCGCGCAGAATGCCAGCATCAGATCCTTTTGCTTTTTAATTAAATATAACGAAACCTCATTCCCAAAATGTCATTAATACACAATTACGCGAGATAAATATTCGGGTCTTACAACTCTCCCCCACTTAAACTCGATCACGTCCTCGTGATCCTCATCACTTAATCAAAAGGACCTCACTCAACGGTACTCATCATAAGTCCCAAATCCGACTTCCCTAGGCAATTCTTCCCAACGAATCGCCTTCAACAACTAAATCGTCACCCGTGATTTATCCAAATCACCATCCGAGCACTAAAACCATGCTCATTCCCTAACATCGGGGGAAACTCAACCAAATCTAGTATCGAGGTATAAATCCCTTAGCGTACTATTACCGAGTACAACGCTAAAGCGACCAAGTCTCAACTTGAAGTCAACAATCCGAACGTTGAAGATCGCACCACATGAATCCTTACGGGTTACACTTACCACTAAACATCCTTTGTAGCGTGCAATATAAAAATATGCCACTATCCTAACATCATAAGCAGCGGCTAAAACCAAAAGCGCCCAAAACGACTAAGGCAACGCTAAACCTAAGGTATACAAAATCGACTATTGTCACACTCGTAACAACATGTGAGCGAAACACGGCTATCACATCACTAATCACACAACATGGTCCTCACGATCCCACCATCGGCGTATAAACAACCGATAGTTCACTCAACACCGGATGAAGTCAGCGGACCCTGTCAACGGTCATGCTTCATCAATATATCACTACTCTCATGATGAAGTCAGCGGACTCCGAAAGTCATGCTTCACCACTATAACAAATCCTAACGGATACCACTAACCATCCACACTATCGAGCAAAAACCACCTATATCAAACACAGGCACAAAACAATATTTCTCTAGAAGAGAATCCGACACGCACATCCCTTAACCGAGGGATTTCACCTTGCTCGCCAAACACGCCCATTATCTCTCAACGAGATTTACCACGTTACCACCTCGGTGATAATTTAAATCCAAACCATAAGTACAACTTAACCGTAATTGTATTCTACCACAAATCGACCAAGACTAGGTCCCAACACAAGTTTTGGACCTACCAAAAACGTCATCCGAAATCTCACCCTAAGGTCTCCTCGTGCGGGAGTGTAACTTCCCTACTTGGAACTACGTTCCATAACCACGTCATGTACAACCGTACAATGCTACCAAAGGTAGACTTTACCAACAATTGGGTTCACACGACCCGTTACCATACCTTGCTCCAAACTCGAGTTCACGAAGGATTTTAACCAATCCTTATACACTTTGAACGAAAGCGTACCGCAACACAATCGAAGTCGAACACCACGCTAGTAGGTATAAAAGAGGCACCTAATGTTGCATCATGTAGACTCCATTACCAACACACATCGAGATTAAAAACACTCGATCTCAAGGGTTCCAACCACCCGACGAACCTCATGGTTCATCACTTCAACATAAAAGCGAACACGCGCTTAACAATCGAACACCAAAACCATTTCCGTGGCTTGGTAGAAACATTTCTCAAATATCAAGGAATGCTTGGTTGCACCAAGTCTTACGCCCTTCGCCCGACAATCAAACGTCACCATAGGGTACTTCCATTAGGAACGTCACCCATAACAACAATATGCACAACACAAGGCATTAACAACTCAAACTCAAACGGCATCGAACATTCCCAAGACTTGTGACTCCTCATGCCACCATTGTAACATCTAGACGCGCTAGAATTCGATATACTCGTCCGTGTACCACCCGTGCTCACGCTCGGACCCTTAGTCCTCTTACTCGGAGCACCATAAGAAACAACCCTTATCTCCCTTGAAGGTTCACCCTTCTTCGATCGTGTATGCGACTTGAAACCCCTAGCCAAGTCGAATAATTCCGAAAACGATTTCGCTTGACCACGACTAATTTTACTTTTCAAGTCGTCATTCAAAGTCCAATAGAAATCCCCCATTAACAAACGATCATTCCCCAAATATTCAGGGCAAAAACGAGCCTTCGACATAAAAGTCGTCTTTAAAGTATTCAAGTCCATAGAACCCTGTTGCAAATTTCGCAACTCACAACGCAATTCCGATAAATCGGCTGAAGTTCGGAACTCCTCGAAGAATTCCTCCTTAAATTCATCCCATGATAACGCCATAAACGTCTCACCACCGACAAGATCAATCTTGCCATCCAACCAATCCTTTGCCCTACCCCGCAACAAACTAGTTGCGAGCCTCGTCTTCTTCTCGGGAGGGCAATCAATCGTGCGAAAACGCCCTTCGACATCCGAAATCCAAGTTGTGCTTACCAATGGATCCGGTTTCCCGTCGTACATCGGTGGTTTAGTCCTCATGAAGCTCTTAAGATAACGCTTCATTTCGCCACTACTTTGAAGTTTGGAATACTTCCTATCCATTTCTTCTCGAAACGCTCTCATTTGCTCCGCAACGGCGGCCGCAACTCTAGCGTTAAACTCCACGTTATTCGCCTCGATCTCGTTTCGCGTCGTCAATCTCAAAATGCAAAACGATTAGATCACGAACGTATAAAATCGCACGCACAACTCCGTCCCATCTTGCTAAACACTCGTCGTACATCACTCGTTAGACACGATTTGTACCCGTAATAAGGTTTGCAAGTTCTTATTACGCACACACGCCGCATCGACTCGTTAGTACAACGACCGCCTCGCTCGATGATAAGAACAAACACAACCAAAATTCTACGCGATACAAACACACGCGAGAATTATTACCACAACACAAAAGCATATTAATAATATCCGCATTACTAATATATACGTTAGTCGACCTATAAACAAGGCACTAACTAAACCCATTCCGACCCGAAATCCTACAAGTCCCGCAACAATTTAAGCACACACAAAAGTCTAAGTCTAGGCACCTATCTCAAGTCACCTAAATCCCTTAGACCATGCTCTGATACCACTTGTAACAACCCAAACCAAACCACGACAATTTCCGTTAAATTTCACAACATAAAAAAAAAATTTCTGGTGCAGTTCATTTGCGCGGCGCGCCAGGTGGGTGCGCGGCGCGCCAAACCACCTGGACAGCCCGCTGTCCCCGGAAGTCAATTTAACGAAAATGTTTGACTAGTTCCCGACATTTTTAGCCAAAACGCTTTTAACCATAAATTCATATATATAGAACTAGCACGTTTAATTAATAAAATTGAGTTTACGAAGCGGGTCCCACAACGACCCATTTTACCACCTTAAGTACCGAAATACAATATTTGACCAAAAGACTTTTAATACAACAAAGCCGAGCATGGCGATTGGGAATACGCTACCCAATCCTAAATGATCCAAAAGTAAGTCACTAAAGCAACTATGCACGTCTTCTAGTCCTCGCGCTTACCCGAGCCACCAATCCGCATGCAATCTATAAAAAGAGTCAACAACGAGAGGGTAAGCTAACGCTTAGTGAATGATAATATACTACATACATATATATGCATAAAATGGACACGCCACGTAAATAAACAAATACCGCATACCGGAGCGTCCAAGCCTAAAGTCAAGCTAATCTAAGTATACCATACGATCACTAAGCAACAAGCTAATAATACCATCAATAAGGTAAGTTCACCAACGTCAATGTGAACAACGCCAATAACTACACCCGGAGGGTTAACTACATCACGACAATACAACATTAATCACGAATTAGCAATTCGACAATCATGCAACATATCGTGCATATACCAATAACCGCAAATCCACATTAGCTAGCAATACCAATAGCATATAGTTCATAATTAAATATGCCAATACATAATTCATACAACCATGGTTAACCAATTCGAACAAGGGAAACGGTACATACAAGACCGTTGGAGTTCATAACATCCGTTAGTGCTACTTAATCAACGCGTAGTCACTAATCCCCCGGGTGATGTCTTAAACAACGCGACTCACTCACCCTTTACAATGTGGCGTCTTAAACAACGCGACGATTCCACATGCCATTCAATACGATGGATGGTGTCTTAAACAACGCGACATCCCCTCCATTACATTGTGGTGTCTTAAACAACGCGACATCCACTTCTTTACCATGTGGTGTCTTAAACAACGCGACATCCACTTCTTTACAATGTGGTGTCTTAAGCAACGCGACAATGCCACATTCATACGACACAAATAAATACATTATATACACATACGCATAATTATTCCACTCACAACCACGTGTGAATACGTACACCCAAAATGTGTACTTTGCCAAAGGTAGTCAACCAAAATGCACAACCGTGCCAATTGGACCTATGCACAAGTCCATCAAATCCACCTATATGTGAGGTGAGCTCTAAAGCCGAGAATCACTTCACCCGACCCGCACCCATCCTACACATACATATGCATATAGGATATTAACACTCACCTTGAAGTCTTGATGAAAGCTTCCAAATAATCTGCAACTCGCCAATGGAAAATACCTATTCCATTATCATAATTACAACAATACACTTAGAATGGATTCACAAATCAACCCAAATTGACACTTAGTGCAAATTTGACTCAAATGCACTTCCAAGTACAAAACGCGCCCAAAATTGACCAATAATCACTAACACAAGTGAGAATGGTCTTAATACGCCAATTAAACCCGATCATAGGTGTTAAACACCTATCTTGCCCAAAATGACACTTAAACCCTAATTTTGACCCATAAAGGTCAAAATCTCATTCTTTACAAGTTTTGACACCAAAACACATTTAACTCGGTTTTATACTTCAACTTAATCCATTTTAAGTTTATAAACATCATTAAATCGCCAATTGGGTCATAATTACCACCGAACCCTAATTTGACCCAAAGTCACAATTAGTCAACCATAATACCCTAAATGGGTTCCAATACTTCAATAATCACTATACCTAGTGATTAAACTCCAAACCAAAGCCTAATCAAGGCCAAATCGTCATCCAACCCAAAACCCGCCAAGTGACAAGAATAACTAGTCACCATAAACCCATTTCATCACCTAAAAGGGTATTACAACAAATTAACTCAAAACCCTAACTTGAATATCAAATTAAATAGATGAAATTCGGAGTTTGAGCTTACCAATACTATCACCGCGTAGCCGAGAACGAAAGGAACAACTTTAAAACCCGAGACTTTGATCGATTCGAGCTTCTTCTTCCCCAAAACCTCAAATCTCTCTCTAGACTTCTCTCTCTCTCTAAGAATGGATGAGGAAGATGAATGGATGTGAAATGATCCAAAGTTGGATCTAAACCAACTGAAAATGCCCACAAATCCGGCCCCATGTGAAATTACCCAATTGCCCCTCATTAAAACAATTAAAATAAAGAGTGTTCTGTCAGCGCCTATTTGCGCGGCGCGCGGCCTCATTGCGCGGCGCGCAGAATGCCAGCATCAGATCCTTTTGCTTTTTAATTAAATATAACGAAACCTCATTCCCAAAATGTCATTAATACACAATTACGCGAGATAAATATTCGGGTCTTACACGCTTCGAGTAATCGGATTATTTTATCCATATTATTCAACGGTGATAAAATTCTATTTATCAACTCATATTCGTCATGAAAACATTTTTATTGTTAGCCATGACGACCTCACTTAAATTTCGGGACGAAATTTCTTTAACGGGTAGGTACTGTGATGATCCGGAAATTTCTGACCAAATTTAAACTTTATCTTTAAATGATTTAATGTTTTCGACACGATAAGCAAAGTCTGTAATGTTGAGTCTCAAAGTTTTGGAACTATATTCATGTAATCAATTATTCTTTGACTGTTCTCGAAGATTCACGAACAATATATATATAACTTAATGTGCATATATATATATATATATATATATATATATATATATATATATATATATATATATATATATATATGATTTCAAGTTATTTGGTAAACGATAGTAACATTCGATTATTGATTCGATTGATATTTAGATAAGTTAACTAAAACGTTTAAGATGAACCACTAAAACACTAATTTGCTACGGTATTTTTGAATTGCTACAGTACCTGAAAAGCTACAGTGTTTTCGAAAATCACTATTTGCTACAGTAAAAAAACTTTGCTACAGTAAAACACTATTTCAAAATGAAAATGTATATGTATATACTGCGAGACGATGATTTATAGAAGTAAATGACCAAAACACTCGAAAGTTTAAGATATACTTTGAGTGGTATAGTTTATGGATAATTTAAGGCTATATTTTGACAAAGGTACGTGACACGAAAAGTAAAATGTAAGTTTTCTAAATGTACGAAAGGACATTCGAAAAACCGGAACCGGGACATAAGTCGAGTGACGACGTACGACATATCGGAACAAAAATTACAAGTCAACTATGCACATGAATTTAATATAATATATAATAAATTATATAAATTATATATTAATATTTAAATTAAGTCAACAAACACGAAAACAAAAATATGTGAGCTGGAACCTCAGGCCATGCGATCGCATGGCCAATGCTCCTCAGACCCATGCGATCGCATGGGGACGATTTTCAGGCCACATCTATAAAAGCTCGAACATTCTGCTTCTGATTTCATTTCATTATTACTCCGTAAGTATTTATTATTTATTGTTATTATTATTATTATTATTATTATTATTATTATTATTATTATTATTATTATTATTATTATTATTATTATTATATTATTATTATTATTATTATTAAGATTAATATTATTATTATTAATCTTATTATTATTAGTATTAGTATTATACATAAAATACTACGACGAGGTCATGAGCGTGTCACTTTCAAAATGGGTTTTCGAGCGGGAAAGAGTTAAGGAAACTATGGGTTATAGCTATGGAGGTTATGGGTAATGTACGTGGGTATTATTGGCAAATCGAACCTAGTGTTTATCATCTCCGTTACGTCTACGTAATTTCTCACAATATTGAATCTCAATATTGATACGTGAGTATTCAGATCTTATCTTTTGTATATTAATTGTGTATCCATGTCTAGTGCTCGAGTATATACATTTATGCATGCTTGTATGCTAAATTTTGTCGTTAAACAGTTTATAATAGATCACGAATTAAATACATATATTACTGGTAAAAGGTATATGATATACATGTTTTTGGAAAGCTGGTGAAAAATCAATAACTTTTCATTTAGATATCGAATAGTTTCGATGAACGGATTAAAAGATATGGTCAACTGAATTATGATTGACGTTAATTGGAATTGCTTTTGAATCTGCAATTAATATTTAAACAACTTGTTTGTAAGATTGATAAATTAGATTTTTGAATATTACCAACCGAGTAAATGAATTCTTATATAAGGCACGTCTCGTTTTGTTAAACTATTGTCAAAATTGACTTTTTGAAACGACTTTGGATAACTTTTGTATGTCGATCTCGAGCATTAGGATTGTGATACACTATGACCAGACCTAGCTTGATAGACAATTATTGACCAACATATGTTCTCTAGGTTGAGATCTACGGTTATTTGGTAATCCGAGTTTTGGTCACATTACGATGAACAACTTTATGTGCTGCTAAGGTGAGTTTCATTTGCTCCCTTTTTAATTACTTTTGCAATCTATATTTTTGGGCTGAGAATACATGCACTTTACTTTAAACGCAATGGATACAAGTACATACTAAATTCTACACTGAGTTTGAACCGAAAATCCCTTAGCTTTGGTAACTAGTAACTGCCAGTTATAAGAACTGGTGGGCGCGAGTAGTTATATATGGATCCATAGGGCTTGATATCCCCGTTTGAGCTAGAGCGCTAGCCTTTTAACGGACGTATGCTATTTGAGAAGTGTACACGTTGGTTTGCGTGTATTATTAAGATGATTATACAAATGGTACAAGTTATATATACGTTAAGTTTAGTTACCAGGGTGCTCAATTTCGTAGAATATTTTGATAAACGTTTCTGAATGAAACAACTGAAATCTTGTGATCCACCTTATTATACAGATTATGCGAAACACTAAAACTATGAACTCACCAACCTTTGTGTTGACACTTGTTAACATGTTTATTCTCAGGTTCCCTAGAAGTCTTCCGCTGTTTGCTTATATGTTAGACAAGCTATGTGCATGGAGTCTTACATGGCATATTTTTCAAGGAAACGTTGCATTCACCAAATCATCACCATGTATCTTATTTTGACTTCATTGTCAACGGAAGTACTATTGTAAACTATTATTTATGGTGATTGTCTATATGTAGAAATCATCAGATGTCGAAAACCTTTGATTTAAATATTCATTTATGGTGTGCCTTTTCAAAAGAATGCAATGTTTACAAAACGTATCATATAGAGGTCAAATACCTCGCAATGAAATCGATGAATGACGTGTTCGTCCATATGGATTTGCAGCGATCATCACAGTCCCACTAGCCCAATTTTTGATTTGATAAACTCCTTGTGGCCCGAATGCCCGATCGAAACCCGAAACGCGGAAACACGACTACATGATTGAAAATTCGGAGAGATAACAAATACGCGACGAAAAATATATATAAATACTATATATAACCATATGACATTAAAATATCATATTTAAAATAATTAGGACTTAAAAATCCCAAAAGCTCGACCATTAGTTTGAAAACCGAAAAGATTCGCCGGATAGAAATCCGCGACACGTAGAAACGTATAACTTAAAATATGAATACAATAACACATAATAATTAATATATTATTACAAAAATAATAATATAGGTCATAGAAATGATGTGGCACGAATAACAGTTAACGGTCGTTAAATAATTAACGGTAAAAGATAATGAAAAAAGTAGGGTCGTTACAACGTGCTTGCTGCTCGTCTGCTTTTCGCTGTACCGACTTGGAGAATTTACCTTTCCGAGTTCAGATGTTTTTCTGAACCCTTTTCCCACTCGTCTAGCCCTAAGTACTATTTAAACCACCTGTTACTACCGTTCCACCGTTCCAGAGATCGAAACATTACTTACGCAATCTAGGAGGAGTACCCCTCGGATTACACGCCCGCTAAAGTTGATCCTCGGAGGAGGAGATATGTGAGGACTTTTCGGAGTAACCGCACCCCGAGCTCACCCTAATTAGCCACGTACAATGTATGAACATTAGAAGGATGTTCAGTTTCCGCAAGTTGACTAGTATCCCGTACGCTTTCATGACCGTCAGTTATCTCTTTCATTCTTCACCACTACTCGACGATCTAACGACACTTCTTGACTTAGGTCCCCAACACTCTTAGGCATTGGAGAAGTCGGGAGGACATCTCCTTTCACAAGGTCATAGTGTTTTCTACTGATGCTCAGCCATACCCAAAGACTTGGGACTCGCCTCAAAACATATCGTATTACTACTTGCTACACGTACAACTCGACGCGAGACCCAGGTTGAATTTCTAGAAAGGAACCTAACGACATTACCTAAACCCAAATATTTTGAAGAAATTTCGGGACATTTAGGCATTGATGCATGACCTACGGAACCTACGCACCCATACCGAGAAACCATGAGATTTATTTATGTAGATTTTGTTTTGAGATAGCATAGATGAAGCACCATTAGATGAAATTGAGTAGAACTTGAAGTGATCACGTTACATTGACCATATGGAGCGATATTGGAATGAACGTACGATTTAGTACAATATAATGACACCAGGCCAGCGTGATTATATTGAAGTAAATCATGCTAAAGTCCCAATGATACTATATAAGGAATATGAAGTGATTCAAAGGAAATTTTGGTAGGAACCACTTGAGTTTACGCATTATGGTCTGTTAGAGGTAGGGAAAGAATAACCACGTAGCCCAGACACTGTACAAAGAGGGCGTGATTGCAGAATTGATAACCCAAAAATTTGTTATCGATATAGACACCCTGTACACTTAAGGAAAAAGTTCTCAAATAGGAAAAACTTTGGAGTTACTTGTGATAGAGCAATCATTATCTGAGCTATGGAGACTCGTGTGGATCCTAATTTTAGTTTGGGTATGTTTCGTCACAACGTTTTATTGTCTTGAAGTAGTTTAATACTAGAGTGATAGAAACCTTATATCTAAGGACCTTAGTGCTATGACTAATGAGCCGTTAACAACCATGAGAGTTAAGTATTCTATAGAACAAGCTAATGGTAAGCTGACAGAGATAGAGAAATAATTTAAGGTAATACTTTAAAATTAATAGGTGGGTCAATTGGAGATGACCTCATGTCAATAAAACTTAGAAGTTTTAAAGTAGTAGTTGGAAAGGATTAGTTACCTACGCACAAGCAGATGCTATTTGAAAAGGTTGATAGAATTTTTCGCTATAGTATAATAAGATTTGGTTGGAATGAACCTTAAGATTAACCTAATACTCATCAAGCTAGGAAGCTTTGATGAAATAGTTGGAACGGACTGGCTTTCAAGGATGAAATTTAAAGTTATTTATAGTGAGAAGATTATTCGTGTACCTCGCGAGAATGGTGAACTATTACGGGGAGAGAAGTAGCCCGAAGTTGAACCTTATTAGTTGCATGACAGCAACCCGAAATCCCACAATGTAAATGAGAAGGAATAACAATGGATTTCCTCACAAAGTTACCAAAAATGGTAGGCGGTTAGGACAATATCTGGGTTATTGTTGACCGCCTCACCAAATCTGCTCACCTTCTAGCTATGAAAGAAACCGATACAATGGACAAGCTTGCACAACGATACATAAAGGAAATTGTATCCCGTCACTCCAGCGATTCAAATTCTATATTAAGGACTACCCAAAAATCTTATTTGATACTCATTCTTACGCGACTCTGAATCCTAACTCATCCTTCCTACTTCAATATTAGTCATACCACTTCGAAATTTTCCAAAATCGATGGGTGGTTAATTCTCATCCTCATACTCTCCCATTCGTATACCACTTATAAGCAATAACTTCACACTTTAGCATTTTTGCTCAAAGGACTTATGCCCTACTTATAGTCATCAACCACATTTAAATTCAATAGTTTTCATTACCTCATAACATTTTTGCTCAAATATCACCCGAAAGGTTCAAAAGTCTTTTACTCGATTCTCATCAATCTTTTTCCAACTTGTAACCCCCAAAATATGAAAATTTTGTTTGCAAAAATTTTACTACACTATTTTACTGTGCGATCCTCTCAAAGCTTAATAAAAAAAATTATTTTATTTGCCATTCGTGAAAATTTTTGAAATCGTGTACGTTATATAAAATAAAGTAAATAATTACTTCTTTTGACTAATACATATGAAATTTTACTTTCACTTTCACAAATCAAATCTTTTATTCAAAAGATATTTTACCTTGAATGGTACGTGTTTTACATAACCCTAGTTTGCTAAGAACTTCGTTTCTTATCTTACATTGTCACCTTAAACGATTTCTATAAAATTTTCGTTGCTTGTTACATAAAATTTTTCGCGTTATTCGTATCCAAGTCATAATGAATACTTACAACCGTCGAAATTGAGAGATTCATGTGTGTGTATGTGATGAAGGCACTTGCTACCACGCCATGCAGAGCCTTTGGGCATCCACTAACATTTAAACCATTCAAAATTATTGCGTTACCCCAAGGATCTTATTCGCCACACCTGTTGAAACGATGCTCTTTCTTACATAACTCTTAAGTCCTGACTTATTCCAGGGGATTCTCATTTAGTGATACTAACACCATCAGTATTCCGACTTTAGTATTAATCATAACCTGCTTGACATTTTTCAAAGTCAAGAAGCGATTAACTTCTCATCCTCATGATCTATCATTCATACCTCACTTTTTAGCAATGGCTTCACACGTGAACATTTTTGGCTCAAAGACTTATGTCCTGATAATTAGCAAAACTACATTTAATTCATTAGTTTTCATTACTTAGTAACATGTCACTCGAAAATTTAAGAATTTTTCACTCGATCTTTTTCAACTCGTAACCTTTGAAATACGAAAAACTATGTTTATCAAAATTTTCACACGTTAATTTTTACACGTTGTTTATTTGTGCGGTCCTCACGAGATTTATGGACAAATGAAAGTAATAAAGTTTTTCTATCACTTATGCCATTTATAAAATCATATATGTATGTATATAATTAAGTTAATAAATTTACCTTTACTTATTTGGGGTTTGTACATACTAAGTTATACCTTCAAATTATTTAAAATCGCTCCTTTATTGAGTTGTTTAACTTAAGTCAAACAGTTTTGTGCAAAATGGTACACGTTGTACATACTTCTAAATTTATTAGGAACTTCGTTCCGTTCATGTTGTCACATCAAATGTTTAAAGGTTTTTCAAAACTTTCTTGGTTGATTTTATTAAAGGTTTTCGTATTAGAATACACCATGTATGGATCACACTTTTTCTCACCCTCCGTTAGGGATGAGGCTTACTAATAAGATCTTTGTTAAAAACTCTTGAGCCACCTTGGATGGCAATTTTACAAAATTTGTTAAGAAGTCTTTGCGCTCATGAAATATTCCTTTTAAGGTTAGACAAATGTTGGCCGATAAATCAGTTTTCTGAGGTACACTCAGTGGTCACCCCATCGTAGAAAAGGGCACTGGACGGGTTTCTACTCTCAATATTTCACGACTAATCGCAACACCCTCGTAAACATCATCTCTATGAATCAGTATATTGAGGTACAAGAAATCATTTTTGGAGATTCTTTTCACTTGGAGTAAACCATTCTTTAGGACTAAGAGTTCACGTATCTTCTCATCCGCGCATCCCCTTAAGTATAAGGACAAATTCAGGACGAACCGCTCTGAGAGTTCACTCTCATTCAAAGATCACACCTTTCGTGCGATTTTCTTTCGGAATTGTAGTGTAAAATACTTTAGGAATCTATGAATCTTGTTATCCTCTTGGAGGGGACTGCTTAAAACATCTATGACACTGATGTGGTTACTCTACACATTCCTTCCTTCGTTGATTACAACTATATGTTGTTCTAGTTAATGTTAACCCTAACTTCAACATGTAACTGAAAGGATAAAGTTACATTATGGGACTGTGTTTTCAATCTATCTAAGGATAAGTTCACCTGCAGTAAGGTAAACTGAGTAAAATCCTTCATTGTTCGTTCAAACCGTCCTGAAGACACTATAAATAATTATGGCTTGCATTGCATATAAGTCCGGTTAGTCACTTTCAGCAAAAATTTCAATTCATTTAGTCAAATGAAATGTTCTTAAATATCGGGTTCTTTATACCTATGGTCTCCTTCCGAAATTAAGGGATTAGTAAAATCTGTGGCTAACACTATCCAGACATCAAATCGCATGGTTATGATCACCATGTTTTCCATTCTACCTGTCAGCTTTGTATTGCGACATAAGCGCTCAATGTTTTAGAAGAGTTTGGTAACATTCATGATGCATTTCATGCATCCAGCTTACTGAAGATGCCTGTAAGGCTAAAAACATCATCTTTCCTTTTGTGGGTATATATTCGGATGACATATTCGTGTTAGCAAGAAACAAAATAATTTTGTTGATCTCTTAGGACAAGAGACTTAATTAATGGCATATACCTATTCTTACTTTTGAGCCCACGAGACTCACGGAACTTTGATACGCTCCTTCTTATTCAAAAACGGTACCATTGTTGGTCAATCCTCAAAATTTCGGGACGAAATTTTCTTTAACAGGTGGGTAATGTAACGACCCGGCTTTTTCGACTTGCTTTTGCGCTTTGTGCTTTCACGAAACTGCGTATATGTGCGTACTGAGCTAGTTTATGCTCTGGGATCTTATTTAATGATTAATTACTTTCATTAATACCTTACAACGTGCTATTAAGTGTGTAATCATTTAACTTGATCCCTGAAAGCTTTTACGACCGTTGGTGTCACTTGACGTTTGAAACGAGCTATGTATTTCGGTACACGTTTAACGTTAGCCATAATCGGAATATTACGACTACGAAACACTAATTGTTATTTTATAATAACAATTACTTGGATTTTTGGATGCTTAATTACGCTTAGTAATTTACTAGAGCACACTAGTTAGTCTTGTTAGACTTTCTACCTTGTTGGACTTTAGCACACCCTACACTAGCTAGTGGACTATTTAATTAGCCCAAATATAATAAGTTAGTGACCCATATTAATGAAAGACAAATGTCCATTTATTAGAGGGAACATACTAGCATTCTTGTTAAGCATTATTCTTAATGTTGCATGGGATCCTAACATAAGCACCTACTTTAGACAACCATTAACCAAAAAGCAAAAGTTTGTCCCCCTTGTCCCCCACCCAATCCCACGGCCTAAATCACCATCCCACCTCCTCACCACCTATAAATACAAGCCTTATTTCACTCATTCTACACTTGATCTCATTTGCAATTTACACATACTTACTCTCTAATTCTCTCTCTAGCCTTTCTCACTCTAAAAAGTGTAAGTTTTTGATTTTTTTCTTCTTCTTCTTCCCTTCATCTACACGACATCATCATCATCATTTTATGGATCTAGCTTTTAGCTTTTGATCTTGTTATATCTTATATATTCAAACTTGGGTTTGAATCCTTCAAGAACATGACAGATTCAAGCTTTCTAGCTTGGAATCTTCATTTACTTGTTAGATCTAGTTGTAATTTCTTTGTTTTGTTATAAAGATCAAAACTTGTGTTTATGATCTTCATGTATCTTAAAGATCCAAGCTTTATGCTTCAAGATCTTCAAGAACACTAAAAATCCAAGCTTTTTAGCTTAGGGTTTCATTATTATGTTAAAGATCTTAGCTTTTTAGCTTATGGTCTCATTACTTTCATTATTTTGTTAAAGATCTTAGCTTTCTAGCTTATGGTCTCATTAATCTTGTAAAGATCCAAGCTTTCTAGCTTAGGGTTTTCTTAATACTTGGGATCTAAGTTATTATTGTAGATCTCACTTACTTGGAACCTTTTTATGTTTGTTGTGATGATAAAGATTAAGTCTTCATCATCATATATGATGGAGATGCATAAACTTGTGTAAAATGGACAAAGGTTGAAGCTTTATTGGATCTATGCAATAAAGAGGCAATCTTGATGTTCAAAACTTGTAGAATGATAGATTTTACTTTTAGTTGTGTGTTCATGGTTGAACCTTGGTCAAAGTGATGCTAAAACATCAAAGAGTTGTACACTTGAAGCTTACAAGCATTAAGGATGAGAACCGTGATGAGCATCAAGCACCAAGAACCTCACCGGAGCACTTGTTTTCTGTTTTTCGGGGTCTGATCAGACTCCTGAGCTTCTGGAAAATTAATTTTCAAATAGTTCGTTTCGAGTAGATGACTTTTCTTTAGGCGTCGCCTAAATCCGATATACGGTTTAGGATTTATAGCCCTCCGAAAGTCACCACGCCTTTGTAACGTTGTGCTGAAATTTCTGACCTACTCGCACTTAAACTGTCGCCACGGTCAAACGAAGACAAGTTAGGTTCTGAAAATTGGTCAGCGGTTAGAGGGCTCACATACGGAGCCATGGCCACTGACTACGTGTCTTTTCGATTTATATAGAGGTCGTAACAACTGTCCAAAGTCAGTCTTTTGTTTCGATCTCTATTCTTGTTAAACTTACTTTAGCTTTGATGAATGATGATGATGATGATGATGACACTTAAACTTAATTTATGAACTTTTAAACCTTTTGGGACAATATACTGACCTAGTACCCTTTGACATAGGTTGACGACCTTTCGGACCGACTTACTACTTGCATACTTTTCGTATCGACTTTTACCGCATTTTCACTGTGAGTTATAGCTTCCCTTTTTACTTATACTATTTTTGGGACTGAGAATACATGCGCTTTTTACGTTTTACTTACTTGAAACGAGTACTTAAACTTTACATATATGTTGGTTATATAACGGCATAAACATTCCCCTTAGCACGGTAACGTTTAATCATTGGTTTTGAACCGGTGAACGCGAATATTAGATATGGATCCATAGGGTTTGACATCCCCACTCGGGCTAGTCCCGCTAGCATTTAACGGGTATTTGATACTTCGAGTACATACGCACTCGCCAAGTGTACTTTTAGGGGGTATTACTATTACGTTAAGTTAGTTACCGGGTGCCCACGGATAAGCATATACTTTTTCATACTGATTCGAATTACTGATTTAAACTGCTTGTTGAAGCACTGAAATCTCGTGGTCTACATTACTGATTAAAAACAAACTATAGCTCACCAACATTCGTGTTGACTTTTTAAGCATGTATTTCTCAGGTGCTTAGACGTTGTTGCTTCCGCTGTTAGACTTGCTGTCTTGGTGTTATAGACTTGCTGTTACGGACCTGTTGTGTTAGATTTCCGCTGCATTACTTGGATATGTCTCAATCATGAAACTTTTATTTTGCATTCGTAACTTATGTTATTTTCAAGTAATGGCTTTGTAACGACCTTTGGGTCACATACTTATGTTAATGCTTCTAGTAAGCATGTTATCTTTTGTAAACGCTATCTTTTTATGAAATCAAAACTGGTTTTCAAACAGCATGTAGTATTTGACCGTGTAAAGATCCTGTTGTTGACGAATCGTACACGATGGTTTTGTACGGGGCGTCACATTATACGTTCATCAATTAACCATGCATCTCTCGAATGTGATAAGTGAAGACCCGTCTAATGAGTACTATGTAATAAGGAAAGCTAAGGGACTAATAAAGCTTTTAATAACCCATATCCCTTTATATTCATTTTGTATTTCAGTTTTCATATCAGGAGTACATGTGTCGAACCGCATGATGTACCAGAACTTTCTTTTGTGTATACTAGGAACTGATACCAGATACCAAATATCACCAATACAATATTTATGTACTGGTACGATATCGGTACATTTTTATTTTCGGTACTTTTGCTCGTCCTTTAAACTGACCATGATGAAAAGGCCTTTTCTTTTCGATCTTATATTAAATTCTAAACCAAAACAAGAGATCAATTTGAGCTTTTATGGAAATGGATTACCTTATTTATTCAAGTCTAAACGAGGGAATATTTCTGTAAATATTAATACATTTTGATGTTTTGTAATAACTTTGAAGAAATGAAAACAATCTTTTATATTACTACGAAGATAATCCTATCAATTAACCTCACTTACAGGGGCTGATCTTAGTGGAGGCCGGGAGGGGCGCTCGCCTCGAATGAATTTTGCGTAACTACTGTTAATTTCATATGATTTCGGTGTTTTTTTAAGAAGAACTATTGAGTTTGTAACTAAATACAGGGTTGAAATAAGGGGCTTGAGAAAAGGGTTGAAGAAAAAGAAAGAGTGCTCCCTATTTTTCTCCTTTAGTTTGTTTTTACATTGATTTCGTGAATATATAAAAAAATGTTTTTCTTGACTAACAGACAAAAAATTGTGAGCTCTATAATACTTTTCTTTATACTCCGTACCATATATGCATGCTTATTATT
This sequence comes from Rutidosis leptorrhynchoides, assembly GCF_046630445.1. Classification (NCBI taxonomy): domain Eukaryota; kingdom Viridiplantae; phylum Streptophyta; class Magnoliopsida; order Asterales; family Asteraceae; genus Rutidosis; species Rutidosis leptorrhynchoides. The sequence goes on from NC_092333.1 coordinate 144,123,093, forward strand.
TATATTTATAAAAGAATTTTTTTATTTAATTTTAGTTTTTTAATAAAACTGTAAGTAAAAATTGATATATTGTGCCAAGATTTGTACGTGTTACTATATGTTATGATAATTTGTGTGAATAAAACTTTCTATACATTCAAGAAAATATCTTGTTTTCATATGATAGATATATTTTTGTATAATAATATCGTCGAGATTATTTTATGATAATAATGGACATTTATCTTTGCTAAGATATACACAATATAATCGAGTATTTTGATATTTGATATCATAAAATATAAAATACAGTTAGTTATACAAATATGCTTAATACATAAAAAAAATTCTGCCCCCTCGATAAATTAATTCAAGTTCCGCCACTTATTCCATATTATGTATAAGCCATGATTTATGACATACAACATCTATAATAATATACTGAATACTGATAGCTAGTAAACATGTCCAATAGTAATCTTACATCTTATCTTACATCTTTATTGTAAAAAATTTGAAATTGCTCTTTATATATTCCTGCCCATTTGCAGTTGTTGTTGATCATCAAAACTTTTATCTGCTAATTAAACTGCATTTCTCAAAGACATGTAAGCCAAGACGCGATAGCCGATAGCCATGGCTGCAAGAGCGACTACTTCCTTCAATCCGCTGTCTATTTCTATTCCATCAATCACATAACTAATATGTTCATACTGCACCTTTAAAAGAAGTCTGTACGTATGATAGTTAAACGACAAGTAACTCAACCACGATATGAACGTTGGAACGTTTTGCACGAAAAAACCACCAGCTAACATGAATGCCATTACAGTTACAGAAGCCAAAGTTGTTGCCTTACTCAAATCCATCACTGCAGCACCAATAGCAAGTCCAAGCCCCTACATTTTATAAAAATATATTTTTTTTTATAACTATAGCTTATTTATAATTAAAAATTTTTCTAATGACAGCCTTAGGGCCGTCTTTAGCGTGCACAAAATACTTGTATAAATTAATAATGGTCACATAGAAGTCAAATGTAACCACTATGTGCATCCCATTTAAGTATGTTAGGGCTGACGTTAAAAAAATTCTTTATATAATCATTAAATTAAATTGTTGTATGTATAGTTAAGGGAAAATGATATTACCTGAGCAGCAATAATGCACAAGAAGACTATAACCGTAGTAAGGAAAAAGGACGAAGCTGTTAATCTGAGTCCAGCCATGAAATATACAATTACAAGGAAGAGTAACGGTAGAAGAAGATCGAGTGGGATATCGCTTGTTGTCCTTGCTAAGAAATACGCGCTAAGTTTATACATATCAGCTGCTCTTTCCTTTTTTAGCATTGCCCTTTCTTGAGGAAATGTGAAAATCGCGGTAAAAACAGGAAAGAATGCCCAAAACACGGCTATGAAGAAAAGCAACCCGGCCTGCAAATGACCATTTTGGCTTAAATATACACAATGACAAAATAACCTATATGCATAAGATCCGTTTGACCCATTTACAAGTTGACCCGTTTCAACACATGACCCATGACATGTTTTGAAACATGACCCATGTACAAGCTGACCCATTTCAACCATGACCCGTTTTGACCAATTTTGACCCATGACCCATTTGACTCATGACCTGTTTTGACACATGACCCATTCGACCCATTTACAAGCTGTCCCGTTTCAACCATGACCCCTTTTGACCCATGAATCTTTTTGACCCATGACCCGTTTTCCGTTTTGACACATGAGCCGTTCGACCCATTTACAAGCTGACCCGTTAATATCCGTACTACTAGCAGCACAGATCTTTTGTTTTTAATATAAAATAGTATTGATTGTTTATGGAAATAGTTTTTTACCTGATTTTGAAGATCTTTCGGGGTATGAACATTGGATTGCCACCATAGAAGTCCCAAAATGACAGCGGTTGCAACAACTTGCGTGATTCTCAACCAGCTAAAATACTCGTGTCGCCTTTCTTTAATTCCTCTTTTGAACAATATCGAGTATTGCTCTGTCCATCTTGCTCCCCATTCTCGTTTCACCGACTCTGATTTATCTTGATCACGTATTACAGAAATCGTAAGCTTCTTTTTCATTTCTTGAGATACATTTGCTACACAAGCCTCCACTAAATACTGTACATATTAAATATATATTTAGGTTGCGTTAATAATACATAATGGTTAAACGCTGAATGATTTATAACCTAAATTTATACTTACCTCATGCACAAGTGCTGGAGAAGGCTTTCCACCCCTTGTTTGTCTTCCTGAATTTCCTAAATGTACTTTGTCCTCTAATTCATACGGAACAGAAACCTCGTTCATGTTCCCGTTCGCTAAATCTAGCAAAAATTCAGCCGGATTCATTGATATCAACGGTGAACATCCTATCGATGCAAAATAATCCATAGCTTGTGATGCTTTCCCAAAATACAATAAACTTCCTTTTCCAAGTAAGATTAACTTGTCGAACTTGTGGAAGAGTCTACTCGATGGTTGATGTATCGTTGTAATTACTGTCTTCTCATTCTGTCATAAATTTATATACAAAAATATATAAGAAAAAAATATAACAACCGATATACGTATGATCAGACATATTATTACCTCTGCTATGTCTTGTAATAATTCAATAATCCTCAACGCAGTTGTAGAATCCAAACCAGACGTCGGTTCATCAAGAAATAAGAGCGAAGGGTTGATTATGATCTCATTTCCTATAGAAACACGTTTTCTTTCTCCACCTGAAACTCCTCGAACAAACGAGTTTCCTATCATAGTATCCTGGCACCTGTTTAAATGTGTTAAAATTATACATAGTAAAGCAAACCCAAAGTCCTAAAATGGGTCAGATAGGTTTATCTAAAACCCATCGGGTCTTAGACAAATATAAAGAAATGCGTCAATTGGGTCAAAATCCATCAAGTCCAACAAATAGAGACGGGCCCAATGGGCCTTGTATATGGGGTCCAATGGGCTGAGCCGTAAAGTTTTTAGTTTTCAGTTTTTTAGTTTTGCGTTTCTGTTTTAGCACTTCTGCATTTCATCTTCAGTTTCGCATTTCAGTTTTCAGTTTGGCGTTTCAGTTTTCAGTTTGGCGTTTCAGTTTTCTGTTTGGCTTTTCAATCTTAACTTAAAATTGTAGCTTTCTAATAATAGATAGTAAATGTAAATAAAAAGTACTGACACGTTAAAATACCTCTCCAAACCAAGCTCACGTATCACATCTGCTGCGTGATTTTCTTTCTCGTGTTTAGTTAATGTCTTAGACAGTCTTAAACGCGCTGCATAAGTTATTGTTTCTTTCACAGTTAAATGCGGAAACAATACATCATCTTGAGTCACAAATCCAATCCTGTTCATATCACAAATACTCTGATTATTAAAAACTATATGTCCAGTTATGTATAAATATATTTTTGAAAAATAACATCAACATACCTACTCTTTAGGGACTTAGAGTAGGGCTTATCATTATAAGTGATTGATCCTCCCGGAGTTGGTTCTGTTAGTCGACCGCCAAGTAAGCTTAAAAGTGTCGTTTTTCCACTCCCGGATGGGCCCATAAGTGCTAAAACTTCTCCTGGATTAACGCTACCGTTTATTCCATTTAAAATATGCTTTTCTTCTGTTGATGTTACACCTTTGTTTACTATCTTGTATGTTACTTCTGTGAACTGCAAGTTTTATAAAAAAATAAAATTCAATAACTGTGCCTTCTTCGGTTAACATAATTAGCTACGCATATGGTAAAACTTAACCATAAGACGACGTGTGATGAAGGATGATTAGAAACCATTAACCATTTGTACTAATTTATGCAAGTCTATATAAGTTCATGATGCATAGTGAACTGCAAGTTTTATGAAAAAGAATCAATAACTCTACCTTCTTAACAAAATTGGGATATATTCATTTGAATCCCTAATTTAAGTTGAGATTCAAGGGATAAATCTCAGCACTTTGATCAATGTGATTACCGGCCTTGGATCACATGTGATTAACGATCAAGATTAAAACACAAAAATAAAGGAAGGGTAATCTGGTAATCAGAGTGATAATATTAAATCTAAGGGGTGCTAATCATATGCGATTTTCCCGTCCATCACATGATCCAAGGGCTGAGATTTATTCCTTGGATCTAAATTTAAATTAAGGATGTAAATGAATATTTACCTAACATAATTAGCTATGCATATATATGATATAAATTAACTATATGACAGATGTGTGATCAAGAATGGTTAGAAATCATTTCTACTAATTTAAGCATGTCTATATTAAGTTTCATGATATATAGTTAATTTTTTATTATGGTTGAATACAAGCAAATTAGTCTTGTACATAAATACCATAGAATATATGAGATTTTGTACAAGACTGAACCTGACATATATATATTCTCCCTCATAGAAAAACCTCCAACTTTGCCTGTCCAAATAGCCATAGCTAGGGGAAATTAATCTATATGCATTCTAGGCACAAATAAAACACCTCAACTTGTTTCTGCATAAAGCCGAAAAAATTATGAAATGAAAAACTATTATGAGTAGTAAATGATAATGAAAAGTAGGAATCTTTACATTATGTGCAAACATACCTTTAGCGAGATTTGCAAGGTAGGCTCGGTATGAAACTTTTTCCGCATGCCAGATTCAATGTCTTCCGCTATAACAAGCATGTTATTTAGTAGTATAACTTAACAAAAAAGAAAGTTCACATATTACAAGTGCTCATATTTTTGTTACAAATTGTTGAGTACATGCTTATTATTCATTTCATAGGTATATTCAGTTCTGACCCGCTTCAATTTGATGGACATAAGCATATCAAGCTTTTATGTTTTTTACATATGTAGGGACTATATATGTGTGTCATTGTTCTTGAACTGTATAAATCTTGTTTGGTTAATAGTCTTCTTATTTTACGGGTTTTCTAACAGTGTATAGTTCTTATCAAGCCAAATTGTTGTTTTATTTCGTTTTCGTATTAGTTTTCAGTTTATGGATCTTGTTCATATCCTGATATGATAGATGAATAAAGAGACTAGAGGGAATTATGATATGTCTTAATTAGTCTACATTAAAGACTTTTTGACAAAAAATATTGGCATCAGGAAGGTGCCTAAATTTCATCTGATGGGGACCAACAAGAATAGACTAGAACAAAGTGTAAAGATAAGAGGAAAGACCAAGACCCCCTTTGGACTTTAGTTCTAAAGGATTTGACTAGATATGTAGTGTGCTAGTGGACCTGGGTCTGTCAATTGTGGTCCGGTTCCTGGCCAGGCCCTGGCCTGGTTTTAATATTAGACAAGTCACTTATGTGTTTGTCACTAGTTTGAGTACCTTTTTTTTTTTTTAAATAACGAGAACTTTTATAAAAACGGAACACGTTTTTGAAAAGAAAACGGATTTAACAAAAAGTACAAAAGAGGGCACCGGTGAGGCTCGTACTTAGAAATCAGCTACCAACGAACTATCTATACCAAGTCTCACCTACCTAAACCGATACAAAACATAACTACAAGCAAATGAATAAACCATAAAAAAAAAAAAAAAAAAAAAGTCTCATACAAATAAAAAATTAAAAGTTTTGAGTATTTTTTTTAACAGGAGCACAGGATCACCCAAGAGACTTAACCACCAACCAATTATAAATATATGGATGTTTGTTCATCCCAAATTTAAACCCTTAACATCATAATTGAAATATACTAAGATGCCGCTAAATCGATATAATGGCCGTTTTTATGTGAAAGAAGTATTAGTATAGTTAGTGAAAAAGTTTCGCACTATATGAAAGTCAGGTATATCCTCCTATGTTTTTAATTACTAGTTTCACTATTTTCATACTTAAATTGTCACAATTTTATTACATGGTTATACATAAAAGTGGACTTATAAAATACTTTTTTTATCTTTATTGTAAACTAGTTGTGGAGCCCTCGCTTCGCGCCGGAGCTCCGTTTTGAATGCGAGTTAAAAAAAAAGTCTTGATCTAGAATTTTTTTCGACATCTAACATTGAAGGGTTGTTCATTTTATGAAAGTTACCTCTTTTATCGTTGAGGAAGAAAAGAGAGGAAAAAAAAAAGTTAGTTGTTTTTTTTGTAAAAAAGAATTTTTTCGACATCTTTTGGTAACATTGAAGGGATGGTTCTTTTACGAAAGTTATTTATTTTATCGTTGGGGACCCAAAAATAAAAAAGTGAAATGACGAAATTACTCTTGGTTACTATTAATGAATAGTGAAACAATGTTTTGTCTATTAGTATATGTTTTACGAAAGTTATTTATTTTATCGTTGGGGACCCAAAAAAAAAGTGAAGTGGCGAAAATACCCCTAGTTACTGTTGATGAATAGGGAAGCAATGTTTTGTCTATTAGTATATGTTTTACGAAAGTTATTTATTTTATCGTTGGGGACCCAAAAAAAAAGTGAAGTGGCGAAAATACCCCTAGTTACTATTGATGAATAGGGAAGCAATGTTTTGTCTATTAGTATATATATAAATATAAATAAATATAAATAAAAAAATATAAATTTGTTTAACAAAACCAACTTTTCAGCTGCTTCCCGTTATATATCCACCTTTATGCCTCATTTGGCTTTTTGCTACCTAAAAGTTTTAGCATGGCACTTTGTGAGCTGTGACATCATTTTCATTATATCAATCAATCATCTTAGTATTTACAATTTAAATATTTTTCAATCATTTGTTAAATTATAATTTATCAGCATGATATATCTGTAAATTAACTAACACTTACGGATTTCATCCTCGTTGAAACGCCTCGAATGATCTGCTATTTCATCAGGAGGCATTGTGAATCCGGCTAGCGAAAATGAGAATCCAAGGCTAGCGCTTGAAGCTCGACTAAGAGTGGCCCCACTAGCAACGTCATCGAATTCAAACTTCATTTGAGCACTCTTCCCTTTCTTAAGTTGTGTCATGTTTCGTCCACTGTTTCCACTTCGACTAGGCGATGCAAGTACTTGAGCCCTGCTAGACTTTCTCGAAAGCGTACCACTGCCCACCTCTTTAGCAACCTCGTTCGATTCAAATGATTTCATCGCGTCTCCTTCAACTATCTTGGTTAGTTGATCCGACTGCGTTCTGTATAACCCTGAACTAGAAATCGGTTTCTCCATATCGTTCGCTACATAAAGTTGCATGCTTTTGTTAAATAAACACAAAATCATAAAGTTGCTACACTATCAAAGTTTCAAACAATGCATAAGTTTATAAGAAACATATAAAAGGAACTCAAGTTTTAAATAACACACCTTTGCTTAAACAAAAGAACCAAAGTGAAGAAGTGATATTTGATATGAAGCTATTGGTATCTTTATTTATAGTGTCACGAACGTGAAGAGACAAAATTACCCTTAACGTGATAAAAGTACTACTATTGCCATTACTATGACTCTATGAGTACGAAAATAATATAACAAGAAAAACTAACATGTATATTCTCGTAAAGGCGTAATTAATTGTAAAACTCGACTTGTCGAACTCAGTACCCTTGGATAACAGCTGCCGTATACGTGTAAGCGTACGAATTTCATTAACTTTTTTCGATGATTATTTTTGTGATGGACGTGAATGGAAGAGTCGTTGTTCTTTAACTTTTAACATTAATTGGAGGTTTTGTTGTGAAGCTAATTAGTAAACCACGAAGATGGATGTCTTTAATACTATGAGGTCCTGCTTCATTCTCATGTTACCCTTCTCCTATGGCACCCAAAGTTTTTGGATTTTTTCTCTTATAATTGCCACACATTTTTCTCTAACAAATTTTATCTTTTTTCATAATAAACAGTTTAAGGCCAGGTATAATCCATTATGAGTGAATAGGATTCCTTCATATATTAACATTAAACTGTCAAGGAGTGTCTATTAGTTTTGCATTTAAATATGTTTCATTTTTTGACCTAGATAGAATATTCATTAATTATCTAATTGAAACTTATGGCATGTGAGGGCTTTGTAATTTCTCTTCTATTTCTTTTCTAGAGAATTTTTTTTCAATATATAATTATACGGTTGTAAGAAAAATATGTTAATGGGAGTTTGAGGTACATATAAGAGTCACGAAATAGGTAACATCTTACTTGGCCTCTTATCAAAAAAATCGACTAATGAAATTTTGTCTGTAGGCCTAGTTACCTCATGTGTGTCGTTTGTCCTGTTTCGAAATAAGTTTACGTAAGCATGACGACCTTGTTGAATCATACATATTATCAATAGTACGTAGTGTTGAACACTACAAAAAGTGTAGAAGAGTGGAAACAATATTCAAAATATTAGAGTTTGAGATTAATATTATTTTTATAAATTATAGATATATTGTAACTGTTATAATAATAATAATAAATAATAAATGTATAGATAGTCAATTTTGTACAAAGATTTAGTCAACATTGTATGGTCATTTTTGTGTATAAATATGGAGGGTAAGTAACTCTTTAAACTTGCACATATATACACTTATCAATATATTTCTGTTCATGCATATTTTTTTCAGGAAAAAACCTACACACGAACAACAATGCGAAAGGGTTTTTTAGGCGTCAACGTCGTTGATCTCCGGTCCGGTTACCGTGAATAACCCGTGCCCGAGATGATGATCTCGGGAGGGTGGCCAACGAATTAGCCGCCGGTCGATAGTCGGACCCTATCGACGGCAAAGGGAGAAAAAACCCTACAAGACTCGTAGGTAAAAACCCTAGTGTTGCGATCGTGAAGACGATCGTAGAGAAGATCCGGCGATGGAAGCCGTATGCGTTACGGACTTGAGGTGGTGGAGGAGTTGCGGTGTGATTGAATGACCGTATGAGGGTGTCTTTGATGTAGGGAGAGAACCCAATATTTATAGGGGAAAGACTATGGTTAAGGGATAATTAGGGTTTATAGCTTATGGGCCAAGCGTAAATATAACCCTAATGGACCATATCCGATCAATTTCTCACATATATACTCTCTCCATTTCTTCAAGAATAGACTACTAAATGTAGTTATAAACTAATAGATTTATAACACGTTATCAGCACGAAGTGCTCCATATGGTAAGAAATTCTTTAACGATATCTTCTATTATTTATTAGTAAGGTAAATATTATTATCATCATAAGTAAAATTATATTTCTGTAATCTAACTTTTATTAACTTCACTAACATTTATATTTATGTTATTTAAGTTATATATGGTCGGTTATACCGCCTGAATTATATTTATGTAATCTAACTTTTATTAACTTCACTAACATTTATATTTATGTTATTTAAGTTATATATGGTCGGTTATACCGTCTGAATTATATTTATGTAATCTAACTTTTATTAACTTCACTAACATTTATATTTATGTTATTTAAATTATATATGGTCGGTTATACCGTCTGAATTATATTTCTGTAATCTAACTCTTAACTTCACTAACATTTATATTTATGTTATCTAACATTTATGATTACTTATGCAAATAATCATTATTTATTTCATGCAAACTAATGTTTATTCTTAAAATTTATTATTTATGCATAATATGTTTATTCTCTTAATTACCGTATTTATACTAAACATATTTATACTAAATGTATTTATAGTAATCGTATTTGTACTAATAAAATTCTTTTATTAAAATTATTTTTAATACAATGAGTACATAACAGTCGTTAACGTCAACTAACGACGTTACAACGGTCATATATACATAACGGTTGTTAACGTCAACTGACGACGTTACAACGACTATATTTTTCAAATATAAAATAAACATCTCCGTTTTCACATTTTCACAAATTAATCTTCATTTTCTCAGATTACCACTCTCAAAAATTTTTTTGTAAAGATGTTTCACACAAGGATGATTTTTCTTATTGTATTGGTCTTACTAACTATTATCATTATTGCTAATATACCACGGGGTGAACCTATATTCTATCCTGCTCTTGTGGTTTTATCATTTGTAATCATGCCATTATTCTGTTGTTTGCTACTTATGAATTTAAAATGATTCTAATTTCATTTTATTATTTGTCTATGGATAGAAGTTGATTATGATTATGATTTATGTTGTTCATCTTTTGATAATAGAAAATGTCGAATTTGAAAAGGCTTAATTTTGCTCCTTTAGAATCAAGTGGGAACAACTACTTAACATAGGTTATGAATGTAGAAAAACATCTCGAATCAATCGGTATTTTAGAAATCCTGAATGAAAATAACAATTGTCCCGAACAAGAGAAAGCAATAGCAAGTATTTTTCTTAGCAAACATATTGACGAGTCCTTAGAATCTACATATTATATGATCGAAGATCCAAGTGCATTATGGAAAATACTCAAAGATAGATACGATATTAATTATCAAGAAATAATGGTGATCCATAAAAGAATAAAATTGAAGATGTTAGTAGACGCTCTTATAAGAATCCCGGAGATTCTTATTAATGATCTGGTAACGTTGATCATCAGTCTAGTATTTTTTGAATACATGAACATCTTGTTTAGCTCTACAAATAAGTCCAAAAGAAAAGAAAACGAGAGTGAATTTGTTGAAAAATCTTGACTAAATAAACCCTGAGCTACCTTGAGACTTGAATGGTTTGAATTTTCTAAGATGCATAGCTTGTTATGTATCACTCATAAATAAATGGTTTTAGACCATAACGCATATGTTTATTAAGTGTTATATTTTATGTACTTCATATTGTAACTTGTTTGCAGGTAATATAATTTGATTATCTTGCTGAAATATAACTCATTATTTGCTTATCTTATTTGAAGTTTTAGTATGAATCCTGTTGAAATACAACATCAATTAAATGGTAAAGACCTATGTATTGCAGATAGTGGTAACATACACACTATGATCAAATCTAAGAAATATTTCATTGATTTAAATCAAATGAAGGAATTATAAATACTATATCAGGTATTGCAAACTTGATATAAGGAACGAAAAAGGCAAAAATTCATATTACCAAATGGTACGAATTTTCTGATAAACAATGCTTTGTTTTATCCTAATAGTGTATCCTATCGTATACATGCATAAAGGCACAATATTCACATGAAAATAGCATCAGGAACACTGAGAACAATGGTTTTGTGAAACTGTCCGTCAAGCGTTCTCCGTTGTGCAGGCTGCTTCCGTCATGCATAAGCCCTGAAGGCCGCCTAGCGCCTAAGCCCTGGCCGGAGAGCGCCCCATTTAGCGTAAATTTCGGATCACGAATAACAGAACATATCATCATCTGACACGTGTCCCTGAACAATCTGGTGGATTTGTCACTATAAATAGACCTCTTGGGTCGTCATTTTACACATTCTGACATTCTGACAACTTGAGAGCAGAGACTTCACCTTTCTCTCTCACAGTACTTTCTCTCACTAGAAGTCATCCGGCTAGTAGCTCAGCGCTCAATGGACAAAAGATTGATAAAGCCACCCCACAAGTTTCTATACTTGTGAACCGGGTCTGCAGGGATTATTTCCCGAGGGTAAAAATCAATCGGCAACACTCCCCCACCTTTAGCTAGATTACTTCTAGTATTGTGCTAACACACTAAGCCTTACCTCATAAGGAAATAGGTGTTAACAATGGCGCCATCCACTAATGCAAAGAACACGCGAAACGGAAAAGGAACAAAAACAACTGAAGCTCCATTCACAAATGTACTTGAAGCTGTCAACAATCCATTAACTGAAGACATGATAACTGAAGAAGATGTACCTGTTCTGCCACCGGACGGTACAATTGAAGAAACAGTTGCTGAAACTGTCGAAATGCTTAAGCGATTGGCAACTAATTTAGAGAAAAGGCCAGTAATCGAAGAAACAAAAACCAAAAGTGTAGAAAGGCTTCCAAATCTTGTTACTAATCCAGAGAGGCGACCATTGATGCAACCACGTCGATGTCCATCATTTATACCTTTTCGACGGATGGCGGATGGCAAAGACAAGCAAATCATGAAGAAGCAATCTATATCAAAGTACAAGTTATCCAGATTACTTGACAAGCTGGGCAGTCTTATTGATGACTCTGAGGATGATAATGACTTGAGCTATATTAATAACGATTCTGATAATGCTAAAAACGAACATATATTTCATAGCATTATCCCTCAAGAAAGACAAGCTTTTAGTTGCAATTGTTCTATTTACAAGTGATATTCGTTTAAATAATAAAAGGTGAAGACAAAAGACAAATTCGACGATTTGAAGACGCAAACGACCAAAAAGCTAAAAAGTACAAAGTACAATCAAAGTGGTTCAAATTATTGATGAGAAACGTCTCAAAATTACAAGAATACGAGCCGCAAAATGCAAAGTACAAGATATTAAATAGTACGAAAGGACGTTCGAAAATTCAGAACCGGGACCAGAGTCAACTCTCAACACTCGATGCAACGGACTAAAAATTACAAGTCAACTATGCACATGAATATAATATAATATATAATTAATTCTTAAAAATTATATATATATTATATTATATATTAAAACCGTCGGCAAGAAGAAAATAAGCAAATGTGAGCTGGATTCCCAGGCCATGCGATCGCATGGCCAGAAGGCACAAATGCCATGCGATCGCATGGAGCAAAAATGTTGGTGACATCCTATAAATTTCGCAGTTTTTGGTCGAATGTAACACACTTTTTCTATCCTCTCTATCTCTACGATATATATATATATATATATATATATATATATATATATATATATATATATATACGATATATATATATATATATATATATATATATATATATATATATATATATATATATATATATATATATATATATATATATATATAATTTATAATTTTAATTTTAATTTAATAATAATAAGGGTATGTTAGCGAATGTTGTAAGGGTGTAAGTCGAAATTCTGTCCGTGTAACGCTATGCTATTATTAATCATTGTAAGTTATGTTCAACCTTTTTAAATTAATGTCTCGTAGCTAAGTTATTATTATGCTTATTTAAGCCGAAGTAATCGTGATGTTGGGCTAAAATATTAAAGACGGGGTAATTGGGCTTTGTACCATAATTGGGGTTTGAACAAAAGAACGACACTTGTGAAAATTAGACTATGGGCTATTAATGGGCTTTATATTTGTTTAATTGAATGATAGTTCGTTAATTTAATATAAAGATTTACAATTGGATGTACCTATAAATAACCATATACACTCGATCGGACACGATGGGCGGGATATTTATAAGTACTAATAATCGTTCATTTAACCGGACACGGGAATGGATTAATAGTAAATGGACTTATTAAAACAGGGGTGAATTACATACAAGGAAAATTGGCGTAATTATAGTTTAAGTCCCCAATTAGTTGGAATATTTGACTTCGGATATAAGGATAATTTGACGAGGACACTCGCACTTTATATTTATGACTGATGGACTGTTATGGACAAAAAACCAGATGGACATATTGAATAATTCAGGACAAAGGACAATTAACCCATGGTAATAAACTAAAATCAACACGTCAAACATCATGATTACGGAAGTTTAAATAAGCATAATTCCTTTATTTCATATTTCATCGCACTTTTACTTACTGTCATTTTATTTAATTGCACTTTTAATTATCGTACTTTTTAATTATCGCAATTTTATTTATTGTCATTTTATTTATCGCATTTTAATTTATCGCACTTTAATTATGACATCATTTACTTTACGCTTTAAATTAAGTTATTTTTATTTTTAATATTTTACATTAGGTTTTAACTGCGACTAAAGTTTTAAAATCGACAAACCGGTCATTAAACGGTAAAAACCCCCTTTTATAATAATAATACTACTTATATATTTATATTTATTTATTAAAATATAGTTTTAAAAATATAGCGTTAAACTTGGCTAGCTCCCTGTGGAACGAACCGGACTTACTAAAAACTACACTACTGTACGATTAGGTACACTGCCTATAAGTGTTGTAGCAAGGTTTAGGTATATCCACTTTATAAATAAATAAATAGCTTATGTAAAATTTTATCGTTTTAATAGTATTTCCTAGTAAAATATAAGCTATTTCGTATACACCTCTACGCACATCAAGTATTTTTGGCGCCGCTGCCGGGGACTGCTTAAACGCCGGAAGCGAAACGCTATATATAAAAAAAAGATTTTTATTAAGTTTTAATTTCTTTTTGTAAAAATACGTTTTAAATATTTAAAATATAAAAATATAAAAAGAAAAACAAAATATATATATTTTTAAGAGTTTGTTAAATATATATATATAAAATTATAAAGTTTCTTTATTTTTATTTTAGTTTTTAAAATATAAGTTTTTATTTGTTTATATAAATATTTTATAAAAACAGAAAAATTAAAAAATTAAAGATTTTCGGGCCTGGTACTGTAGCAGCTCATATTCTGGCCTGGAACCCTAACCCATGCGACCGCATGAAAATATAACGCGATATCCATGCGATCGCATGGCCTTGTCTGACACGCCATATTTGACCTAGTTCTGCATTAATTACGGAGTATTAATTATTATTATTATTATTATAAACCCTAATTAGGGTTAATTATTTAATTAATTAGTTTAGTTTTTAGTTTTAATTTATAATTTAAGTTTTAATTAGTTTTATTAATTATATAAATTAATACTTTTATAAAATAAATAATATAAAAATAATATTTTTATAAAAATTAGTAATTTTATCATTTTTTTTGTCTCTTTTTATAAATTGTATATTTTTATTATTTAGTACGTAATTTGTATTTTTATCGCTCGTAACTAGTTTTACGATATTGTTTTTGCCATAGTTAATTTTATTTCTAGATTTTTAGGCTTTGCCGTAAAATCCCTTAAGTGCTTTTTCTTTAGACTAAGATATAGGTGCTTTAGAATTTTGCGACGCCGTTTTAAGATTTTAGTACTTTTTAAGTTATTGCCGTTTTGGATTTAGAATTCCTTTAAGCTTTAATACCTTTAGACGTAACTTTTAATTTTTAGTTTTTAGACTTTTATGTTTCGACGCGCTACTTTCTTATTTTTATTTTTCTACCTTTTATTTTTCGACGTTTTCCGACGCTCTTTTTCTTTCTTATTTCTTGACGCTCTAGTTTTTAGGACATAGAATTTTCTATTTCTTCTCTAAAATTTCTTTAAATTTCAACGAAAAATTATTTTAAGTGGTTAAATTGATAGACATCCAAAATTTTCTGGTTCGTAGTAATAGTTGAATTTGTTAGTTGTGAGTTGTGGGCTTCCGATTTAAAGGGTCCTGGCTACCTGCTGCATCTATTGGCTATTCGAAACGTAGGCAAAATCAGAAAAGTCTATTAATTTGATAACTTATATAATTTTTATTTTTTTATAACTAATAGGATATTCAGTGAATGCACCGAGCAAAACGTTCACCACCTTTTATACGTTCACAACCTGTAACTCGATCAAGACATCTAGCCGATATTGTCGCCGTTGATTTTTCTTTAGAATCGTCATCCAGTTGACCAAGTACTCCAATTCAAATTTCCGATAATCCATTTTTTGAACCCGACCTCACAATTGAGAATCCGGAGGATATTCAGGGACAATTCAGAGATCCTGAACCATTAATCTTTCCTCCGGAACCACCAATCATTCAAACAGAGATTGTCGAGGAACAAACCATTAAATCAGAATCCTCTAGTGATTCAGATTCAACAAATTCAATCATGGAAAATCTGAAACCTCTAAGTATGGAAGACCGAATGAGAGCTAAACGCACTGGCCAAGGTCACGCAATTACTCAACCAGACATTAATGCGCCAGATTATGAAATCAAAGGACAAATCCTACACATGGTGACTAATCAATCCCAATTTAGTGGTGCGCTGAAGGAAGATCCAAACGAACATCTTCGAACATTTAATAGGATCTGTACTCTATTCAAAATCAGAGAAGTTGAGGATGAACAGATATATCTCATGTTATTTCCCTGGACTTTAAAGGGAGAAGTCAAAGATTAGTTAGAATCGTTACCCGAAGGGGCAATTGATACATGGGATGTCTTAGTTGAAAATTTTCTTAAACAATTCTTTTCGGCATCTAAAGCCGTGAGACTTCAAGGAGAAATTGTTACGTTCACACAAAAGCCAAATGAAACTCTATATGAGGAGTGGACAAGATTTGGAAAGTTATTGAGAGGATGTCCGCAACATGGTTTAGATATTTATCAAATAGTACAAATATTCTACCAAGGATGCGACATCACTACAAGAAAAGACATTGATATAGCAGCTGGTGGTTCCATTATGAAAAAAACCGCAACTGAAGCTTACAAAATTATTGATAACACTGCTTCTCACTCACATGAGTGGCATCAAGAAAAAGATATCGTTAGATCATCTAAAGCGGCTAGAGCCGATTCTAGCCATGACTTTGATTCCATTTCCGTAAAGATAGATCCTGTCGAGAGACGAATGGAAAAGAGGACTAAGGATATTCACTCAATACGAATTAGTTGTGAGCAGTGTGGAGGACCACATTGGACAAAAGATTGTCTCAGTATTGAACAAACAATGGAACAAAGAAAGAATGTTTCATACATGAACCAAAGGCCTGGAAATAATTATCAGAATAATTATCAACCGCTAAGACCAATCTACAATCAAAACCAGAATTATAACCGAAATATTCCATACAACAACCAACAAGGTCCTAGCAATCAACAAGTATCCAACAATACTTACAATCAGCAAAGACCTATTTTTTAAAATAAACCACCACAAACCGATGATAAAAAGCCAAATTTAGAAGATATGATGTCGAGGCTAGTTGAATCTCAAACTCAATTTTTCACATCTCAGAAACAAACCAATGAACAAAATGCTTAAGCATTTAGAAATCAACAAGCTTCTATTCAAAATTTGGAACAAGAAGTGAGCAACCTAGCAAGGTTGATAGGTGAAAGAAAACCGGAAAGTCTACCTAGTGATACAAATGCTAACCCCAGGAATGAAACAGCTAAAGCCATTACCACAAGAAGTGGTATTACACTTAAACCACCTGAAATACCTGTAATTTCTGATGACTCTATTCCTACTCTACAAGAACCACAATCTGAGCAAGATAAGGAAACAGAATCAGTAGTTGAAAAGGTTAATGAAGATAACACAGTTAAGGCTAAACCTTATGTTAAACCATACCAACCACCACTTCCTTATCCGAGTAAAATGAGAAAAGAGAGACTTGAAGCCGAGCAATCCAAATTCTTGGATATGTTTAAACAGATAAATGTAAATCTTCCTTTCATTGATGTAATTTCAGGAATGCCTAGATATGCTAAATTCTTGAAAGATCTAATCACGAATAGTAAGAAAATGGAAGAACTCTCGGCTGTTACAATGAATGCTAATTGCTCTGCAGTGCTGTTGAATAAGATACCAGAAAAATTATCAGATCCAGGAAGTCTCACAATTCCATGTTTTCTGGGTAGTCTTAGTTCAATAGAAGCATTAGCAGACTTAGGTGCTAGTATAAATCTAATGCCGTATTCACTATACGCTAAACTAGACCTTGGAGAATTGAAACCAACACGAATAAGCATACAACTAGCCGATCGATCAGTAAAATATCCTAGAGGGATAATGGAGAACATGCTAGTTAAAGTTGGTACTTTAGTATTTCTAGTAGATTTTGTTATTCTGGACATGGAAGAAGATTCTCGAGTTCCTCTCATATTAGGAAGACCATTCTTAAACACGGCTAAAGCAATAATAGACGTGTTGGGTAAGAACCGCAATCTGCAACACGGCTAAAGCAATATAGATGACGAGAGTGTTACCTTTTCTGTTGATAGAGCCATGCAACAACCGCAATCTGCAGATGATACATGTTATTATATTCAAACTATAGATTCACATGCAGAATTGTTAGAAGAATTTCCAGAATTACAAGGAATAGGAGAATGTTCTTTAGGAGAAAGAACTGAACCAATTGATGAAGCTGAAATGTTATCCGCTCTTATGGTTAATGGATATAAACCAACAACAGAAGAACTTCAAATGCAAAAAGAAGAAGACAGATATCGATACAAATCATCGATAGAAGAACCACCGACATTAGAGTTAAAGCCACTTCCAAACCATTTGGAATATGCTTATTTACATGGTGAATCTGAATTACCTGTAATAATATCGTCTTCTCTTACTGAAAATGAAAAATCTCAACTCATTTCTGTGCTAAAAGCTCATAAACCAGCTATTGCATGGAAGATTCATGACATTAAAGGCATAAGTCCTTCGTATTGCACACATAAAATCCTTATGGAAGAAGGTCATAAAACCTATGTGCAACGCCAACGAAGACTAAATCCAAATATGCAAGATGTTGTTAAGAAAGAAATTATTAAACTGCTAGATGCAGGTTTAATTTATCCAATCTCTGATCGTCCATAGGTAAGCCCAGTTCAATGTGTACCTAAGAAGGGTGGTATGACTGTCATCATAAATGAAAAAAATGAGCTTATTCCTACTAGGACTGTAACAGGATGGCGTGTTTGTATTGATTATAGAAAATTAAATGACGTCACCAGAAAAGATCACTTTCCCTTACCTTTCATTGATCAAATGTTGGAAAGATTAGCCGGAAATAGTTACTATTGTTTTCTTGTCTGTTTTTCTGGATATTTTCAAATTCCAATAGCACCCGAGGACCAAGAGAAAACCACATTCACGTGCCCTTATGGTACTTTTGCTTACAAACGCATGCCATTTGGACTTTGCAATGCCCCTGCAACCTTTCAAAGGTGCATGATGGCGATTTTTCACGACATGATAGAAGAATGCATGGAAGTTTTCATGGATGACTTTTCAGTCTTCGGTGATACTTTTGAAACATGTCTAGTCAATCTTGAACGAATGCTTATTAGATGCGAACAATCAAATCTAGTTCTTAATTGGGAGAAATGCCATTTCATGGTTAAAGAAGGCATCGTTCTCGGTCATAAAATCTCAAAGGAAGGAATTGAAGTGGATAGAGCTAAAGTAGATGTAATTGCTAAACTTCCACATCCCACCAATGTTAGAGGAGTTAGGAGTTTTCTAGGGCATGCCGGTTTTTACCGACGTTTCATAAAAGATTTTTTAAAAATTACCACTCCTATGAATAAACTCCTAGAAAAGGATGCTCCATTCATCTTTTCAGATGAATGCATCAAATATTTTAATATTCTTAAAGAAAAACTCACTAATGCGCCGATCATGATAACTCCAAATTGGAATTTACCATTTGAACTCATGTGCGATGCAAGTGATTTTGCAATGGGAGCCGTTTTAGGACAAAGGATTGAAAAATGATTCAACCTATTTATTACGCTACTAAGACATTACAAGGAGCACAAACGAATTACACAACTACTGAAAAAGAACTCCTTGCTATTGTCTTTGCTTTTGACAAATTTCATTCATATCTCGTTCTAGCTAAAACGGTGGTCTATACCGACCATTCTGCTCTTAGATACCTATTTTCAAAACAAGATGCTAAACCACGATTAATCCGTTGGATCTTACTCTTACAAGAGTTCGATATTGAAATTCGAGATAAAAAGGGAGCAGAAAATCTCGCCGCTGATCATCTTTCTCGTCTTGAAAATCCCGAATTAGAAGTTCTAAATGAATCGGCCATACAAGATAACTTTCCTGATGAATATCTATTGAAGATAGATTATAGTGAAATTTCATGGTTTGCAGACTATGCAAACTATTTAGTATGTGGATTCCTTGAAAAAGGGTTGTCATACCAAAAACGAAAAAAATTCTTTAGTGATATAAAACACTATTTCTGGGAAGATCCACATTTGTTTAAAAGTTGTCCTGATGGAATAATACGCCGATGCGTATTCGGGGATGAAGCCAGTCAAATATTAAACCATTGTCACACAGGACCAACAGGAGGGCATTATGGGCCTCAACTCACAGCAAGAAAAGTCTACGATGCTGGATTCTATTGGCCTACAATTTTCCAAGACGCACACCTTCTTTGCAAATCCTGTGATGCTTGTCAAAGGGCCGGAAAAATAAGTCAACGTAATGAAATGCCACAAAATGTCATTCAAGTATGTGAAGTATTTGACATTTGGGGTATTGACTTTATGGGTCCATTTCCAAAATCTCATAATAATCTCTACATTCTCGTTGCCATTGATTATGTATCTAAATGGGCGGAAGCACAAGCTCTCCCGACTAACGATGCACGAGTTGTAGTCAACTTCTTAAAACGTCTTTTTGCAAGGTTCGAAACACCGAAAGCTTTAATAAGTGATCGGGGTACTCATTTTTGTAATAATCAACTTGAGAAAGTTCTCAAAAGATATGGAGTAACTCATAAAATCTCCACTGCTTATCATCCACAAACAAGTGGACAAGTTAAAAATACCAACTGAGCATTAAAACGTATTCTAGAGAAAACCGTAGGATCAAATCCGAAGGAATGATCCATGAAATTGGAGGATGCACTCTGGGCTTTTAGAACAGCCTACAAAACTCCAATTGGAACCACACCTTTTAGACTCGTTTACGAAAAAGCATGTCACCTTCCAGTAGAAATTGAACATAAAGCATTTTGGGCTTTGAAGACATGTAATCTTGATTTACATGAAGCTGGACGTCTACGGTTAAGTCAATTAAACGAATTAGAAGAATTAAGACATGAAGCATACGAAAATTCATTAATCTATAAAGAAAGAACGAAGAAATGGCATGATAAAAGAATCAGAAGTTCAAAAGAATTTAAAAAATGAGACAGAGTTCTTCTTTTCAATTCACGATTCAATCTATTTTCTGGAAAATTGAAATCAAGATGGTCTGGACCATTCATAGTCAAAAGAGTTTTTCCATACGGAACAATAGAGTTAATAAATTCAAATGGAGTTGAATTTAAGGTTAATGGTCACAGAGTTAAACATTACATAGATAATCCGATGGAAGTTGAAGATGAAGTTAATCACAATTTCGACACCACAGCTAACTAAGTGTGGGAAGGTTCGAATCTTTTTAGGGTAATATATATTTCTGTTAGAGTTAGATATTCTGTTTTCGTGTAGTTTCCGAGAATGGAATCCGAATGGTCTTTTCCTAGCAGACCCTAAAGAACTAGTCTTCTCCTTCCATTATGAATTTTTATTTTTTTAGGTTTTACGAGATGAAGAATTCCTTTGATCTGAACCATGGTCTAATGCTACATGCTATGATTACTAAACGTAATAATGACACCCTTCTGAGTGAACTAGTATCCTTCATAAGAGGCAAAATGGACGGAGTAAGAAAATAACTCATGAAAGATCATCATAAGATACATTTTGGTAAAGGAAAATCAAAATCCGCAACAAAAAGAAGAGCACGACACCTTGAAAGATGTTATAAATGCGGAAAATGGTCACACGAAGGTAAATGTTCAAATAATCAAACATATTCAAATACCGAATTTGTTACTCTATGCAGAGAAGGACCGTTCATATGTTTAGAAGAAATGATATTGAAGAATCGAGGTTATGCTTATGTAGCTATGGAGAACCAAATCATATGACTCTTCTATGAGTCGGCTAAAGCAGGTCTTTAAGAATTCTATCTCACAGGTAAGTATGTACAGTTTTTATTTTTTATTTCTTTTAATCTTTTGAAAATAAACGCTGAATTATTCGCTATAAAGTATTAAATTGGTATTCAATAAAATTAGGTATGCGTAACCAAAATTATTGATATCATACAAAAATTTATTACATCACTGCGAAATTTACCGTTTATTCTTAAGGTATAAATATCTTTAATCAATCTATCCAAAATATTTCATAAATTCGTCAGGAGTAAAACTAGGTAATATAGCCGAAATTACTTTACCCAAAAAAGGGGCGTATATTTTTGATAATATTTGATTGATTAAATTGGGATAAAAGACCAAAAAGATTTTTAATTTTAATTTTTACCATGTTTTTAAAATTAATATATAAATATTAAATTAATATTGTAAACTTTTTAAAATCAATATATTTAAGTTTGTAAGTATTTTAAAAATTAATATTTTTAATATAATTTTGTAAAATTAATGTACAAAAATATTAATAATATTAATATGAACTTTTATGCATTTTAAATTTAAGTTTGGTGTGAATTTAAAAACAAAAATTTACTTTATTTCACTAAGTTAAAAATATGATTTTAAAATTCGTCGTGAGTTGAAAACTAGGTCGTTAAACCGAAATTGCTTTACCCGAGGGCGGGACGAGAACTTTTATTATCATTATTTTTAATCTTATTGAATTAAAGTATGCCAAAAACATTAAAAAAACCCAAAAATATTTGCTTTTAAAACCACGCTTAAAAATGACAAATTTTATAATTTTGTCGAGGGACGGACTAGGACAATGATTCGAAACGCCCTCATTCTAAAGAAACAAAATTTTAAATAAAATTAATTATTTATTTTAAAAAGTATAAGGTTTTTATGTAAAAAAAAAGGGACCCCATGCGATCGCATGGGGTTTCATCTTAAAATCCATGCGGTTGCATGGAGTGAAAAAACTGGGCAGATCATATGGTCAGTCGAGCTCTCTGTCTC
The DNA here is from genome assembly GCF_046630445.1 of Rutidosis leptorrhynchoides. Taxonomy (NCBI): domain Eukaryota; kingdom Viridiplantae; phylum Streptophyta; class Magnoliopsida; order Asterales; family Asteraceae; genus Rutidosis; species Rutidosis leptorrhynchoides. Next base: position 144,145,671 of record NC_092333.1, read on the forward strand.
CATTAAACACACACACAAAACACGAACATACTCCCAAAATCACCCCTAAATTCGCAATTTTTCACCAAAATCAACCAAATTTCTTGCTATAATCCGCTCTAATCATGAAATTGTTCAGAAGTTTTTCAAAGAAGGTAACAATTACACCCCTAAATCTCTTTAAATTTGATTTTTAGTGTTCTTGAGCTATAATTGACCTAATTTGATTTTGTTAATTTCTAGTATAATTAGAGTTAAATTGTTAGTATATTATGCATGTATAACCTAGATTGATGCTATTTAACATGATTTGAAGCCAAAAACTTCAAAAATTTTAGGAATCTAGGGTTTGTGTTCTTGAGCAAATTGGGGCTTTTTGATATAAACAGGTTATGACCGATTTTTGTCATGAATTATTGCTAAATTAAGTAGTGTAACATGTTTAGGTAGCTAAATGATCCAAACTTTGATCTTAAACATGATTTTTAAGAATTAAAGTGGACTTTTTAGGTCTAAAATTCATGAACTTGGTTAAATTGATGTAAATGCCAATTGAAACTTGTTTAATTGCTAGTAATGGTTATTTTAACATGTTATTTGAGTTGAATGCTTATGAACTTTGTAAACATTTTCATATATGCTTATTTGAAAAAGTGTAGAATTGTTAAAATTGTGAAAATGTGTATAAGTTTAATTTTGATTAAACATGTTATTTTAATTATTTCAAGTTGTTATTTTGCTAACACTAATGCATATTTGGATGCACAAATTTTGTGTTTAATGTGTTTTGCAGAGATTTACCGATACTGATGGTGCATAATCATCATCTAGGCAACCTGCTCCAGAACCTGAACCAGAAATGCAATATGAACCGGAGCAACAACAGGAACAACAACAACAACCTGATCAACATGTACCATATTATGATCCACAACTAGAATATGTTAATGCCTACGTACAATTTCCGATTCATCCGGTAATAGCACACCCAACAATTCATGAAGAACAGTTGCATCCGAATTTGAGATTTGATCGAAGTTGGAGAGATTACCCGACGTACCAAAGTAACAAATACAAACTGGTAACAAAAAATGTAGAAGTGCCGAGGGTAATTGATTGGTAGCCTTTGGAAAGGGTCCAACTAGTTAACTCAGTTAGACAGCATCTGATCCAAAGGTATGGCAGCTCTTCTTTTCCCGATTGGGAACGTTTATTCACCATTCGTAGGCCTGTATATAAGGAATGGTGTGTTGAGCTTATGAGTACTATTTCACTTAATGCGAATGTAGTTAGGTTAGATGATAGAAGTTTTCTTAGATTTCTACTTGGCCGTAGAATGTACAGAATGTCCATGCTGGACATGGCCAGGGCTTTATAGATTTACACTCCTGGTGAATTACTACTACCCGATTGTACAAATTTGATTTATCATGGGGAGCGGGTAGATAGGAATTTTGACGCGGACGCCGTCTGGAGGCGTATGTCAGATTATAATGTTTTTACACTGGGAGGAAGACACTCCTATTTAGATATTAACAAAGCAGAGCTACATATTATACATAGATTTTTAGCTAATTTGATTACACAAAGAGGTAAAACCAAGGAGAAGATGACCTTACACGATTTATTTTACCTTAAGTGTATTCGAAACCCTAGAAGCTTTGTTAATATCCCCTATTGTGTTGGTTTTTATCTGTCCAAAGTAGTGGCAGGAATACAGAACGGGGGTAATAGGAGGAGGTATTTTTGTTACTCTCATTGGAGAGTATTTGGGTGTAGATAGGGATCAAGGGGGTCCACTGATGGTGTGTAGGGAACAGGTGGATACTTTAGGATTGAAGGTCTATCAGGGTGCTAAAGTATTAAAGAGCAGACGCAATCAAGCAGTACCATATGATGGTCGTCATCCTCAGGTAGAGAGAGGATCAGATGAGGAAATGGAGGAAGCAGATGACATTAGGGATGTCATTAGGGAGGCTATGACTGACGTCTACCAGCGTATAGATGAGGTAGAAATGACAAACCAGGATAGATATAGTCGGTACGAGCAGTGGAAAGCTGAGAATGTATACGAGCATTCCAGGCAACGACAGCATGATAGATGGCACTATCATCAGCATCAGATCATGAGCTAGCTATCACCTTAGGTACCAAATAACTACGTACCGACCCGACCTGCTTACTATCCTCCACACCAGCCCGATATGCGACCACCATTTACTCTCTACGACCCTAACCAGGCCTATCAGTACACCTATAACCAACCGTGGAACCTGTACGATGACATGAACTGGAACCCCTATCCAGATTGATATAATTCTGTTGGTGATTTCTATAATTTTTATCTTTTTATTATTTTTATTTATTTATGTTTAAACATATAATATTGTGATACTTTTATGTAAGTTTTAACATTTTTATTATGTTGTACTAATATTTCATATTTGATTTGAAAATGAGATGTTAAGTCCCATTTCAAATTACCATGAATGTTATTATTTGTATGTATGTATATTGTCAATTGTACACAACAGGGTAAAACAACGCATTTTCAAAGAATGGCATTAAGTTCAGCAAAAGCTACTAATTTTGACGACAAAACGAAAAACAAATGTGATGTAACAACAAGACGGAATGAACAAATGATGTGCACTATTTATCATTCAGCAAACAAACGCCAATATGTTTGGAAACTTTGGTAAAATTTAATCATTTTCTACGCTAATCACCCTCAATAATTTAAGTTGTTACTGATTTCTTGCAAATGAGGGCATTGCAAGATCTTAAGTGTGGGAAGGGGTTAAATTCTTTCGGATTTTTAAAATTTTTAACTTAAACACTTGGTTACCATTAAAAAATACTAGTAACGCAGTAGTTGTATTAGAATCTAGTGCTCTCTGATAATAAAGAACAACCCTAGTCTTATATATTGACTACCCAATTCTAGTAAAATTTTTCAAAATTTTCAATTAAATGAACTCAAAATCATGTTTATACAAATTTATGAATGATATTGTTAACACCGAAATTATTGTTACCTCGGAAAGGACATAAATTGAGAAACAACCCAAAATGTTAGAATTCATTTAAAATGGAATAGAGAACAATAAAAAGGCAAAGAAAGGAAAATAAAAGCCAAGTGTGGGAAAAATTTACCAAGTTATTTAGAACATATGTCACATATTTTTTTGTACAAATAATTGAAGGTACTTTTACTTTGGACTAAACTAATCAGTTTTACCCGATTTACTGTAATATATTTGAAAGAAAGATGGATCTCCACGATGAATCAATTCCATCATTAAAAGGAAGTAAAGTCTTCCAAAAAGACACGCGCTTCTTGATTTAGGTCAAAAAGTTGTCGTCCAGACCAGCTGTAGGTTGACAAAAAATCTAGAAAAGTCATCTCGAAAATCAGCTGGAAATCCACGGACCTCAGCATCAAACAGGGTCGCCAAGTGGTCAGACTTATCCTAACCATGAGAGGATCTGTCTCGTACAATGGGGGGTACCGTGCAAATTAGCTTATAAGACTAATGAATCAGATCCCCAGAAAGGATAATCTCCTTAAAGATCAAAAATTAGCTTTTAAGACTGATATTACTCAATCCTTGAGATTGACCTTAAAGATTGAGAATTCAAACTCATGGAATTCGATGATATCTAAACTCGAGCTTGAACGAGAAAATATTTTGATCAAATTACAAACCGATTTGTTTTCCGTAAACCCATTTTTAATGCGTTCATTACCATTGAACGTAAAATCCTAGGAATTCACCTGGAATTCATTAGGTCACCTGAATCAAATCGGGTGTCAACCGTAAGAACGGTGGTTGCATAGCATGGTTGAAGACAGGACCTTGTGCCAGACCTAAAAACTATAGGGTGATCTTTACTATTGCTCCTACAAAGGATAGTAATTGCATCTGACACGTTATAGACCATAATTAAAAGCATGTCACGGGACATTGCCTTAACAGTTGCTTGTTCAACGCTTTCCTTTACAACCGGACGGTAGTTTATCGAAAGGTAATATACGGAGCAAGTGGACGTGTTGCTTTCCCAATACAAGGTTAGCAAGTGGGTGACACAAAACCGCAAGTTTTGAGCTAAAATTTTCAAATCTGAAACCCACAAAACCCACAAAAAGATTTTGCAAACACCGGTGAAGGGTTATTCCGGAAAACTTATCTAGGGTAAAAGTTAGATTTTATTTTTGAAAGATCAAATGTTTTCATAAAGATCCAATTTCCTTTAAGGATCTAAATTTTCATAGTCATGTGGGACTGTAAACCACATCGTTACTACCATTGTTCATACCGCCGTATAGAAATCACTGATGTACAAAGTGTGAAGAATAAAGAAGTGATTCTAGTATTTTTATTTCAAGACTATATTGCTTGAGGACAAGTAACGCTCAAGTGTGGGAATATTTGATAATGCTAAAAACGAACATATATTTCATAGCATTATCCCTAAAGAAAGACAAGCTTTTAGTTGCAATTGTTCTATTTACAAGTGATATTCGTTTAAATAATAAAAGGTGAAGACAAAAGACAGATTCGACGATTTGAAGACGCAAACGACCAAAAAGCTAAAAAGTACAAAGTACAATCAAAGTGGTTCAAATTATTGATGAGAAACGTCTCAAAATTACAAGAGTACGAGCCACAAAATGCAAAGTACAAGATATTAAATAGTACGAAAGGACGTTCGAAAATCTGGAACCGGGACCAGAGTTAACTCTCAACGCTCGACGCAACGGACTAAAAATTACAAGTCAACTATGCACATGAATATAATATAATATATAATTAATTCTTAAAAATTATATATATATTATATTATATATTAAAACCGTCGGCAAGAAGAAAACAAGCAAATGTGAGCTGGATTCCCAGGCCATGCGATCGCATGGCCAGAAGGCACAAATGCCATGCGATCGCATGGAGCAAAAATGTTGGTGACATCCTATAAATTTCGCAGTTTTTGGTCAAATGTAACACACTTTTTCTATCCTCTCTATCTCTACGATATATATATATATATATATATATATATATATATATATATATATATATATATATATAGTGGTAGGATCAAGAGGGAAGTAACCAATTGGGGGGAAACGGGGGGAAGCAAATATTTTTTTTTCTTCGTTTTTTGAAAAAACTTTGTTCACGAAGATTATAGATGAGATGAAAATATGAACATTTAGTAGAGACACTTTGTGATAAATGTTTTTATTTTGGCGAAAAAATGCTCGAAGAAGTAATATATAACAATTATCACGTTTTTCGAGCGTATATTGAGGTTTTAGCTATTGGTGTTTAGATATTAGGGTTTATAGGGTTTAGATATTAGGGTTTAGAAATTTAGGGTTTAGGGTTTAGATTTAGGGTTTAGATTTAGGATTTAGATTGAGTTTTTAACACGAACGGTTTAGAGTTTAGGGTTTAGGGTTTGGTGTTTTGGGTTTATGGAATAAACCCAAAACACCAAACCCTAAACCCTAAACCCTAAACCCTAAACCCTAAACCCTAAACTCTAAATCGGGCTAAATTTTACTTCACAAAACATGAAAAAAAAAAGTTCATATTCTTCACGAACAGTATTATCTTGAATGTTATTTTTGTCGATCGTTTTCCCGCCTAAATAATAACATTCATCACGAAGTATCTCTTCTAAATGTTCATATTTTCGTGTGATCTTGATGCCAAAAAAAAAATTTCAAAAAAAACGAAAAAAAAAATTTGCTTCCCCCCGCTTCCCCCCGATTGGTTACTTCCCCATTGATCCTGCCCCTATATATATATATATATATATATATATATATATATATATATATATATATATATATATATATATATATATATATATATATATATATATATATATATATATATATATATATATATATATATATATATATATATATATATATAAAATTTATAATTTTAATTTTAATTTAATAATAATAAGGGTATGTTAGCGAATGTTGTAAGGATTTAAGTCGAAATTCTGTCCGTGTAACGTTATGCTATTATTAATCATTGTAGGTTATGTTCAACCTTTTTAAATTAATGTCTCGTAGCTAAGTTATTATTATGCTTATTTAAGACGAAGTAATCGTGATGTTGGGCTAAAATATTAAAGACGGTGTAATTGGGCTTTGTACCATAATTGGGGTTTGAACAAAAGAACGACACTTGTGGAAATTAGACTATGGGCTATTAATGGGCTTTATATTTGTTTAATTGAATGATAGTTCGTTAATTTAATATAAAGATTTACAATTGGATGTACCTATAAATAACCATATACACTCGATCGGACACGATGGGCGGGATATTTATAAGTACTAATAATCGTTCATTTAACTAGACACGAGAATGGATTAATAGTCAATGGACTTATTAAAATAGGGGTGAATTACATACAAGGAAAATTGGTGTAATTATAGTTTAAATCCCCAATTAGTTGGAATATTTGACTTCGGATATAAGGATAATTTGACGAGGACACTCGCACTTTATATTTATGACTGATGGACTGTTATGGACAAAAAACCAGATGGACATATTGAATAATCCAGGACAAAGGACAATTAACCCATGGTAATAAACTAAAATCAACACGTCAAACATCATGATTACAGAAGTTTAAATAAGCATAATTCTTTTATTTCATATTTCATCGCACTTTTATTTACTGTCATTTTATTTAATTGCACTTTTAATTATCGTACTTTTTAATTATCGCAATTTTATTTATTGTCATTTTATTTATCGCATTTTAATTTATCGCACTTTAATTATGACATCATTTACTTTACGCTTTAAATTAAGTTATTTTTATTTTTAATATTTTACATTAGGTTTTAACTGCGACTAAAGTTTTAAAATCGACAAACCGGTCATTAAACGGTAAAAACCCCCTTTTATAATAATAATACTACTTATATATTTATATTTATTTATTAAAATATAGTTTTAAAAATATAGCGTTAAACTTGGCTAGCTCTCTGTGGAACGAACCGGACTTACTAAAAACTACACTACTGTACGATTAGGTACACTGCCTATAAGTGTTGTAGCAAGGTTTAGGTATATCCACTTTATAAATAAATAAATAAATAACTTGTGTAAAATTGTATCGTTTTTAATAGTATTTTCTAGTAAAATATAAGCTATTTCGTATACACCTCTACGCACATCAGATTCTGACGATGAGATTGATGAACAAGATGAGTTCATGTCTGAGAATCAGGCAGTATTGCTTTTAAATGACATCCTTAAGCAGACAGCTTCGGCAAAGTATAAGCAACGCTTAGCGCAGCCCGCTGTCCGTGCTGTGGCTGTGGATAATTTTTTCGCTTTAATCACTGGAGAGCAAGCTACAAAGCCACCAGCTATGGCAGAGTCCACTCAATGTTTCATTGATCGAATTGCTAACTATCCGTTGCCTAGAAATCTTGGCATACCGGCAACTGGAGTTTATGATGGCACTTGATGTGGTAGCGGAGTGGTATAAAATAGTTATTAATTTTAGCAGGAAATACTATTAAATACGATACAATTTTACACAAGATATTTATTTATTTAGAGAATGGATATACTTAAACCTTGCTACAACACTTATAGGCAGTGTACCTAATCGTAAAGTAGTGTAGTTTTTAATAAGTCCGGTTCGTTCCACAGGGAAATCTTTAAACAAAGCTTAACGCTATATTAGTTTACTTTTATAAAAATACAAATATATATATATATAAGTAATATTATTATTATAAAGGGGGGTTTTTACCGTTTAATGACCGGTTTGTCGATTTTAAAACTTTAGTCGCAGTTAAAACCAAATGTAAAATAATAAATATAAATACAAGACTTAAATTAAAGCGTAAAGTAAATAACGATAATAAAATTGCGAATAATAAAAGTGCGATAAAATAAACTTGCGATAATTAAAAAGTACGATAATTAAAAGTGCAATTAAATACAATAACAATAAAAATGCGATAATTAGAAATGCAATTAAATATAAAATAAAGGAAATTAAATATGAAATAAAAGAATTATGCTTATTTAAACTTCCTTAATCATGATGTTTGACGTGTTGATTTTAGTTTTATGCCCATGGGTTAATTGTTCTTTGTCCTGGATTATTTAATATGTCCGTCTGGTTTTTGTCCATAACAGTCCATCAGTCATAAATATAAAGTGCGAGTGTCCTCGTTAAATTATCCTTATACCCGAAGTTAAATATTCCAACTAATTGGGGACTTAAACTGTAACAAGATTTTAATACTTTGTTTAATAATTACACCAGGATGTTGACTGAGTGTAACCCAAGGTTTTAATATTTTGTTATCAATTATACCAAGTGTCCTTGTACATAATTTCACCCCTGTTTTAATTATTCTAGTGGCTATTAATCCATTCCCGTGTCCGGTTAAATGAACGATTATTCGTACATATAAATACCCCGCCCATCGTGTCCGATTGAGTGTATATGGTAATTTATAGGGACGCCCAATTGTAAATCTTTATACTAACATTAACAAACTATCATTTAGTTAAACAAATATAAAGCCCATTAATAGCCCATAGTCTAATTTCCACAAGTGTCATTCTTTTGTCCAAACCCCAATTATGGTACAAAGCCCAATTACCCAATTTTAGTAATTAGCCCAACATCATGATTACTTCGGATTAAATAAGCATAATAATAACTTAGCTACGAGACATTAATGTAAAAAGGTTGAACATAACTTACAATGATTAAAAATAGCGTAGCGTTACACGGACAGAATTTCGACTTACACCCTTACAACATTCGCTAACATACCCTTATTATTAGAATTATAATTAAAATTAAAATATAAATTATAAATATATATATATATTTTACGTATATTGAGAGAGAGAGATAGATAGATGGATATTTTGGTTCACCAAAGCTCGATTTTTATAGGCATGTGGGCTGGAACTGGGGCTCATGCGATCGCATGGATTTATGCCTTCCAGGCCATGCGATCGCATGGCCAACTGGGGAGGCTCATTTTTGGTTGTTTTCTTCTGCCGACGGTTTTATAAATAATATAATATATTAAATAATTATAAGAATTATTTAAATATTATATTATATTTATGTGCATAGTTGACTTGTAATTTTTAGTCAGTTGCGTCGAGCGTTGAGAGTTGACTCTGGTCCCGGTTCCGGATTTTCGAACGTCCTTGCGTATAATTTAATATCTTGTACTTTGCGTTTTGAATCTTGTACTCTTGTAATTTCGAGACGTTTCTTATCAATAATTGGAACCTCTTTGATTGTATTTTGTACTTTTGAGCTTTTTGGTCGTTTGCGTCTTCAATTCGTCGAATCTGTCTTTTGTCTTCACCTTTTATTATTTAAACGAATATCACTTGTAAATAGAACAATTGCAACTAAAAGCTTGTCTTTCTTGAGGAATAATGCTATGAAATATATGTTCGTTTTTAGCATTATCAAATATTCCCACACTTGAGCGTTGCTTGTCCTCAAGCAATATTGTCTTGAAATACTAGAATCACTTCTTTATTCTTCACACTTTGTACATCAGTGATTTCTATACGGTGGTATAAACAATGATAGTAACGATAGAACCATGGTTAAAGGTGGGTGTGTCATCCACAGTTGCCTCGGGTTTAGGTCAACGACACTTGCAATCAAATAGCCGATTTAATTTCGGTTTCCAAAGCAAAGTGCACATTTGAAAGGCGGTTTACAGTCCCACATGACTATGAAAATGTAGATCCTTAAGGAAATTGGATCTTTATGAAAATATTTGATCTTTTGACAATTCAATCTAGCTTTTACCCTAGATAAGTTTTCCGGAATAACCCTTCACCGGTGTTTGCAAAATATTTTTGTGGGTTTGGTGGGTTTTAGATTTGAAAATTTTAGCTCAAAACTTGCGGTTTTGTGTCACCCACTTGCTAACCTTGTATTTGGAAAGCAACACGTCCAGTTTACTTGTCCCGTATATTACCTTTCGATAAACTACCGTCCGGTTGTAAAGGAAAGCGTTGAACAAGCAACTGTTAAGGCAATGTCCCCTGACATGCTTTTAATTATGGTCTATAACGTGTCGGACGCAATTACTATCCTTGGTAGGAGCAATAGTAAAGCTCACCCTTATGATTTTTCGGTCTGGCACAAGGTCCTGTCTTTGACCACTATGCAACCACCGTTCTTACGGTTGACACCCGATTTGGTTCAGGTGACCTAATGAATTCCAGGTGAATTCCTAGGATTTTACGTTCAATGGTAATGAACGCATCGAAAATGGGTTTTCAGAAAACAAATCGGTTTTAATTTGATCAAAATATTTTCTCGTTCAAGCTCGAGTTTAGATATCATCGAATTCCATGAGTTTGTAATTCTCAATCTTTAAGGTCAATCTCTAGGATTGAGTAATATCAGTCTTAAAAGCTGATTTTTAATCTTTAAGGAGATTATCCTTTCTGGGGATCTGATTCATTAGTCTTATCCAGCTAATTTGCATGGTGCCCCCCCATTGTACGAGATAAATCCTTCTCATGGTTAGGATAAATCTGACCACTTGGCGACCCTGTTTGATGCTGAGGTCCGTGGATTTCCTGCTGATTTTAGAGATGACTTTTCTAGATTTTTCGTCAACCTACAGCTGGTCTAGACGACAACTTCTTGACTAAATCAAGAAGTGTGTGTCTTTTTCGGAAGACTTTACTTCCTTTTAATGATGGAATTGATTCATCGTGTAGATCCATCTCTTCTTTTCTTTCATCGGGTAAAATGGTTTAGTTTAGTCCAAAGCAAAAGTATTTTCAGTTATTTATTACAGATATATGTGACATATGTTTAAGATAACTTGGTAAATTTTCCCACACTTGGCTTTTATTTTCCTCTTTATCGTCCTCTATTCCATTTTAAATGAATTTTAACATTTTGGTTTGTTTCTCAATTTATGTCCTTTCCGAGGTAACAATAATTTCGGTGTTAAAACCTAGTTTTATCGTTCATAAATATGTATAAACATGATTTTAAGTTCATTTAATTGAAAATTTTGAAAATTTTTACTAGAATTGGGTAGTCAGTATATAAGACTAGGGCTGTTCTTTATTATCAGAGAGCACTAGATTCTAATACAACTACTACGTTACTAGTATTTTTAATGGTAACCAAGTGTATAAAGATAAAAATTTTAAAAATCCGAAAGAATTTAACCCCTTCCCACACTTAAGATCTTGCAATGCCCTCATTTGCAAGAAATCAGTACAATTTAAATTATTGAGGGTGATTAGCGTAGAAATGATTAAATTTTACCAAAGTTTCCAAATATATTGGCGTTTGTTTGCTGAATGATAAATGGTGCATAGCATTTGTTCATTTCGTCTGTTGTTACATCACATTTATTTGTCATCTTGTCGTCAAAATTAGTAGCTTTTGCTGAACTTAATGCAAGTCTTTGAAAATGCGCTGTTTTACCCTGTTTTGTACAATCGACAATATACATACATACAAATATAATCATGCATGGCAATTTGAAATGGGACTTAATATCCCACTTTCAAATTCTAAATATGAAATATTAGTACACAATAATAATAAAATAATAAAAATTACACAAATTTATCCAATAACATAAGTTTAAACATGAAAAAGTCAAAAGATAAAAACATAATAATCATAAAAATAACCAAATGGAACTAAATCAGTTTGGATAGGGGTTCTAGTTCATCTCATCGGGCGGGTTCCATTGTTGGTTATAGGTGTTCTGATAGACTTGGTCATAGTCATACCGGTTAAAGGGTGGTCGGATATCGGGGCTATGTGGCGGAAAATGAGCAGGTCGAGTAGGTACATAGTTATTTGGTACCTGATATGATAGCTGGCTCATGATTTGGTGCTGATGAACTAACCAGCTATCGTGTTGGCGTCGCCTATAATCCTCGTATACTCGCTCGGAGTTCCACTGCTCATACATACTATGTCTTGCCGCGTTCGTCATTGCTTCCTCATCTATAAGAACGTGGACGTCAAGAATAGCATCTCGAAAGACATCCCTAATGTCTTCCGCCTCCTCCATTTCCTCATCTGAGCCTCTCTCTACCTGAGGATGAGATCCCTCATAGGGTACTGCCTGGTTACGTCTACTTTTCAATACCTTAGCACCCACATAAACTTTCAATCCTAAGGGCTCAACCTGTTCTCTACAAATCTGTAATGGACCCCCTTGGTTCCTATCAACACCTAAATACTCTCCAATGAGAGTAACAAAAATACCTCCTCCTATTATACTCCCGTCCTGCATTCCCTCTACCATTTTAGATAAATAAAAAGCAACACAGTAAGGGATATTGACAAAGCTTCTAGGATCCCGAATACACTTTAGGTAGAATAAATCATATAAGGTAATTTTTTCTTTATTATGACCTCTTTGTGTAATCGAGTTGGCCAAAAATCTATGAATAATACGAAGCTCGGCTCTGTCAATATGTGTATAGGAGTGTCCTCCTGCTCGTGTAAAAACATCAAAATGTGACATACGCCTCCAAATGGCGTCAGCGTCAAAGTTACTATCTACCCGTTCACCATAATGAATCAAGTTTGTACAATCGGGTAATAGCAACTCACCAGGAGTATATATCTGTAAGGCCCTGGCCATGTCCAGCATGGACATTCTGTACATCCTACCGCCAAGGATAAACCTAAGAAATCTTCTATCATCTATTCTAATTATATTTGTATCAAGTGATACAGTACTCATCAACTCAACACACCATTCCTTATATACAGGTCTACGAATGGTGAAAAGACGTTCCCAATCTGTAAAAGAAGAACTGCCATACCTTTGAACTAAAAGCTGTCTAACACGGTCAGCTAGATGGACCGTTTCCAAAGGGGCCCAATCAATTACCCTTGGCACCTCTACATTTTTTGTTACCAATTTGAATTTGTTCCTTTGATATGTCTCGTAATCTCTCCATCTTCTATCAAATCTCAGATTAGGATGTAGAGTGTGCTCAGGAATCGTTGGGAATTCTACTGGCGGCCTCATTGGGAATACTATGAATTCATCAACAAACTGTACTGGATCATAATAAGGTATGTGCTGTTCAGGCTGTTGTTGTTCCTGTTGTGGTTCTTGTTCGTGTTGCATTTCTGGTTCTGGTTCTGGTGCTGGTGCTGGTCGTCTAGATGATGATGCTCCTGAACCTCCAGTATCGGCTCTCTGTAAAACACATTAAACACAAAAATTGTGCATCCAAATATGCATTAGTGTTAGCAAAATAACAACTTAAAACAATCACTATAACATGTTAAATCAAAATTAAACTTATACACATTTTCACAATTTTTCACAATTCTACACTTTTCAAATAAGCACATATGAAAATGTATACAAAATTCATAAGCATTTAACTCAAATAACATGTCAAAATATTCATTATTAATAATTAAACAAGTCTCAAATGGCAAATATATCAAATTAATCAAGTTCATGAATTTTGGACTTAAAAAGTCCACTTTAATCTCCAAAAATCATGTTTAGGATCATTGTTTGGATCATTTAACTATCTAAACATGTTACACTACTCAATTTAGCAATAATTCATGACAAAAATCGGCCATAACCTGTTTATATCAAAAAGCCCCAAATTGCTCAAGAACACAAACCCTAGATTTCTAAAAATTTTGAAGTTTTTGGCTTCAAATCATGTTAAATAGCATCAAACTAGGTTATACATGCATAAAATACTAACAATTTATCACTAATTACATTAGAAATTAACAAAATTGCATTAGGTAAAAAAATTGGTAATTATCACAAAAACTAGGAATTTATAGAGTTTAGGGGTGTAATTTTTACCAATTTGCTGAGGAATGAGAATCTAGGCATGATTAGAGCAAGAAAAATGACGAATTACGGTGGAAAAATGGCGAAAATTGGTGAATTTTTGGGTGAGTTTCGGGTGTATGTGTGTGTGTTGTGGTGAAGAACAGACTCGCTGAGAGTTTTTGATCTAGCCAGTTTTCCAGCCTCATGCGATCGCATGAGGTTGGTGTGTAAACCCCATGCGATCGCATGGGGTGCCGGCTACAGTGTTTTTTTTTTTTTTTTTTTTATAAAACCTTATGCTTTATAAAACTTATAATTAATTAAATTTTAAAAATTTTGTTTTCCTTTAGGAGCGAGGGCGTTTCGGATCGTTGTCCTAGTCTGTCTCTCGACAAAATTTTAAAATTTGTCAAATCAAAGCGCGGTTTTTAAAAGTAAAGATTTTTGGGTTTTTTTTTTTTATGTTTTTGGCATACTTTAATTCAATAAGATTAAAAATAATGATAATAAAAGTTCTCGTCCCTTCCTCGGGTAAAGCAATTTCGGTTCAAAGACCTAGTCTTCAACTTACGAAGAATTTTAAAAATCATATTTTTAACTTAATGAGATAAAGTAAATTTTTGTTTTTAAATTCACACGACTTAAATATAAAATTCAAAATTAATATTAAAAATTCACACCAAACTTAAAATTTGAAATGCATAAAATTAAAAATTCATATTTTAAAAATTAAAAATTCACACCAAACTTAATTTAAAAAATTCAAATATTTACATTTTTTTAAAAATATTGTTTTTACAAAGTTTACAATATTAATTTAAGATTTAAATATTAATTTTAAAAATATGGTAAAAATAAAATTAAAAATCTTTTTGGCTTTTTATCCCACTTTAATCAATCAAATATTATCAAAAATATGCGCCCCTCTTTTCGGTAAAGTAATTTCGGTTCCAAGACCTAATTTAACTCATGACGAATTTTTGAAATATTTTGGGTTGATTGATTAAAGATATTTATACCTTAAGAATAAACGTTAAATTTCGCAGTGATGTAATAAATTTTTGAATGATATCAATAATTTCGGTCGCCAAACCTAATTTTATTCAATACCAATTTAATACTTTTTAGCGAACAAATTAGCGTTTATTATCAAAAGGTTAAAAATAAAAATAAAAATAAAAACTGTACATACATACCTGTGAAATAGATTTCTTAGTTATATGATCTATCCCATTCATAAGATAGTCGGTTTAATTGGTTTTCCATGGCTACATAGGCGTAACCTCGAGCATTCAGTGTCTTTTCTTCTAAACATATGAACGGTCCGTCTCTGCATAAAGTAACAAATTCGGTATTTGAATAGGTTTGATTATTTGAACATTTACCTCCATGTGACCATTTTTCGCATTTGTGACATCTTTCTAGGTGTCGTGCTCTTCTTTTCGCTGCGGATTTTGATTTTCCTTTACCAAATTGTAACTTATTATCTTCGCATCTGGATTCTTCTCTAACTCCGTCCATTCTTTCTCTGATTACTGATACTATTTCACTCGGTAGTATGTCATTATTACGTTTAGTGATCAAAACGTGTAGCATTAGACCATGGTTTAGTTCACAGGCAGTCTTCATTTCGTAAAAACCTAAAAAAAAATAAAAATTCAGAATGGGGGGAGAAGACTAGTTCTTTAGGGTCTGCTAGGGAAAGACCATTTGGGTTCCATTTTCGAGAACTATACGAAAAAAGACAATCTAACTTTAACAGAAATACATATTATCCTTTAAAGACTTGATTCTCCCCACACTTAGGTAGCTGTGGTGTCGAAATTGTAATTAACTTCGTTGTCGACTTCCATCGGACCATGTATGTAATGTTTAACTCTGTGACCATTAACTTTAAATTCAATCCCATTTGAATTTATCAATTCTATCGTTCCGTATGGAAAAACTCTTTTGACTATGAATGGTCCAGACCATCTTGATTTCAATTTTCTAGAAAATAGCTTGAATCGTGAATTGAAAAGAAGAACTCTGTCTCCTTCTTTAAATTCTTTTGAACTTCTGATTCTTTTATCATGCCATTTCTTCGTTCTTTCCTTATAGATTAACGAATTTTCGTATGCTTCATGCCTTAATTCTTCTAATTCGTTTAGTTGACTTAATCGTAAACGTCCGGCTTCATGTAAATCAAGATTACATGATTTCAAAGCCCAAAATGCTTTGTGTTCAATTTCTACTGGAAGATGACATGCTTTTCCATAAACAAGTCTAAAAGGTGTGGTTCTAATTGGAGTTTTGTAGGCTGTTCTAAAAGCCCAGAGTGCATCCTCCAATTTAATGGACCATTCCTTCGGATTTGATCCTACGGTTTTCTCTAGAATACGTTTTAAAGCTCGGTTGGTATTTTCAACTTGTCCACTTGTTTGTGGATGATATGCGGTGGAGATTTTATGAGTTACTCCATATCTTTTAAGAACTTTCTCAAGTTGATTATTACAGAAATGAGTACCCCGATCACTTATTAAAGCTTTCGGTGTTCCAAACCTTGCAAAAGACATTTTAAAAAATTGACTACAACTCGTGCATCGTTAGTTGGGAGAGCTTGTGCTTCCGCCCATTTAGATACATAATCAATGGCTACGAGTATATATAGATTATTATGAGATTTTGGAAATGGACCCATAAAGTCAATACCCCAAATGTCAAATACTTCACATACTTGGATGACATTTTGTGGCATTTCATCACGTTGACTTATTTTTCCGGCCCTTTGACAAGCATCACAGGATTTGCAAAGAAGGTGTGCGTCTTTGTAAATTGTAGGCCAATAGAATCCAGCTTCATAAACTTTTCTTGCTGTTAGTTGAGGCCCATAATGCCCTCATGTTGGTCCTGTGTGACAATGGTTTAAAATTTTACTAGCTTCATCTCCAAATACACATCGGCGTATTATTCCATCGGGACAACTTTTAAAAAGATGTGGATCCTTCCAAAAATAGTGTTTTATATCACTGAAGAATTTCTTTCGTCTTTGGTACGATAATCCTTTTTCAAGGAATCCACAAACTAAGTAGTTTGCATAGTCTGCAAACCATGGAATTTCTTTATAATCTATCTTCAATAGATATTCATCAGGAAAGTTGTCTTGTATGGCCGATTCATTCAGAACTTCTAATTCGGGATTTTCAAGACGAGAAAGATGATCAGCGGCGAGATTTTCTGCTCCTCTTTTATCTCGGATTTCAATATCAAACTCTTGTAAGAGTAAGATCCAACGGATTAATCTTGGTTTAGCATCTTGTTTTGAAAATAGGTATCTAAGCGCAGAATGGTCGGTATAGACCACCGTTTTTGCTAGAACGAGATATGATCGAAATTTGTTAAAAGCAAAGACAATAGCAAGGAATTCTTTTTCAGTAGTTGTATAGTTTGTTTGTGCTCCTTGTAACGTCTTACTAGCATAATATATAGGTTGAAATCGTTTTTCAATCCTTTGTCCTAAAACAGCTCCCATTGCAAAATCACTTGCATCGCACATTAGTTCAAATGGTAGATTCCAATTTGGTGTTATCATGATCGGTGCATTAGTGAGTTTCTCTTTAAGAATATTAAAAGATTTGATACACTCATCTGAAAAGATGAATGGAGCATCCTTTTCTAGGAGTTTATTCATAGGAGTGGCAATTTTAGAAAAATCTTTTATGAAACGTCGGTAAAAACCGGCATGCCCTAGAAAACTCGTAACTCCTCTAACATTGGTGGGATGTGGAAGTTTAGCAATTACATCTACTTTAGCTCTATCCACTTCAATTCTTTCTTTTGAAATTTTATGACCAAGAACGATGCCTTCTTTAACCATGAAATGGCATTTTTCCCAATTAAGTACTAGATTTGATTGTTCGCATCTAATTAGCATTCGTTCCAGATTAAGTAGACATGATTTAAATGTATCACCGAAGACTGAAAAGTCATCCATGAATACTTCCATGCATTCTTCTATCATGTCGTGAAAAATCGCCATCATACACCTTTGAAAGGTTGCAGGGGCGTTGCAAAGTCCAAATGGCATGCGTTTGTAAGCAAAAGTACCATAAGGGCACGTGAATGTGGTTTTCTCTTGGTCCTCGGGTGCTATTGGAATTTGAAAATATCCAGAAAATCCATCTAGAAAACAATAATAACTATTTCCGGCTAATCTTTCCAACATTTGATCTATGAAAGGTAAGGGAAAGTGATCTTTTCTGGTGGCGTCATTTAATTTTCTATAATCAATACATACACGCCATCCTGTTACAGTCCTAGTAGGAATAAGCTCATTTTTCTCATTTGTAATGACAGTCATGCCACCCTTCTTAGGTACGCATTGAACTGGGCTTACCCATGGACTATCAGAGATTGGATAAATTAGACCTGCATCCAGCAGTTTAATAATCTCTTTCTTAACTACATCTTGCATATTAGGATTTAGTCTTCGTTGGCGTTGCACATACGTTTTATGACCTTCTTCCATAAGGATTTTATGTGTGCAATACGAAGGACTTATTCCTTTAATATCATGAATCTTCCATAGAATGGCTGGTTTATGAGCTTTCAACACAGAAATGAGTTGTGATTTTTCATTTTCAGTAAGAGAAGACGATATTATTACAGGTAATTCAGATTCACCATGTAAATAAGCGTATTCCAAATGGTTTGGAAGTGGCTTTAACTCTAATTTCGGAGGTTCTTCTATCGATGATTTATATCGATATCTGTCTTCTTCTTTTAGCATTTGAATTTCTTCTGTTGTTGGTTCATATCCATTAGCTATAAGTGTAGCTAACATTTCAGCTTCATCAATTGGTTCATTACCTTCTCCTAAAGAACATTCTCCTGTTCCTTGTAATTCTGGAAATTCTTCTAATAATTCTGCATGTGCATCTATTGTTTGAATATAATAACATGTATCATCTGCATATTGTGGTTGTTGCATTGCTCTATCAACTGAAAAGGTAACACTCTCATCCTCTATACTTAGGGTCAGTTTCTTACCGAACACGTCTATCATTGCTTTAGCCGTGTTTAAGAATGGTCTTCCTAATATGAGAGGAACTTGAGAATCTTCTTCCATGTCCAAAACAACAAAATCTACTGGAAATACTAAAGTACCAACTTTAACTAGCATGTTCTCCATTATCCCTCTAGGATATTTTATTGATCTATCGGCTAGTTGTATGCTTATTCTGGTTGGTTTCAATTCTCCAAGGTCTAGTTTAGCGTATAGTGAATACGGCATTAGATTTATACTAGCACCTAAGTCTGCCAATGCTTCTATTGAACTAAGACTACCCAGAAAACATGGAATTGTGAAGCTTCCTGGATCAGATAGTTTTTCTGGTATCTTATTCAACAGTACTGCTGAACAATTAGCATTCATGGTAACAGCCGAGAGTTCTTCCATTTTCTTTCTATTTGAGATTAGATCTTTCAAGAATTTAGCATATCTAGGCATTCCTGAAATCACATCAATGAAAGGAAGATTTACATTTATCTGTTTAAACATATCCAAGAATTTGGATTGCTCGGCTTCAAGTTTCTCTTTCTTCATTTTACTCGGGTAAGGAAGTGGTGGTTGGTATGGTTTAACATAAGGTTTAGCCTTAACTGTGTTATCTTCATTAACCTTTTCAACTACCGGTTCTTTTTCCTTATCTTGATGAGGTTGTGGTTCTTGTGGAGTAGGAATAGTTTCATCAGAAGTTACAGGTATTTTCGGTGGTTTAAGTGTTGTACCACTTCTTGTGGTAATGGCTTTAGCTGTTTCATTCCGGGGGTTAGCATTTGTATCACTAGGTAGACTTCCCGGTTTTTTTTCACCTATTAACCTTGCTAGGTTACTTACTTCTTGTTCCAGATTTTGAATAGAAGCTTGTTGATTTCTAAATGCTTGAGCATTTTGTTCATTGGTTTGTTTTTGAGATGTGAAAAACTGCGTTTGAGTTTTAACTAGCTTCGTCATCATATCTTCTAAATTCGGCTTTTTATCATCGGTTTGTTGTGGTGGTTTGTTTTGAAAATTTGGTCTTTGCTGATTGTAAGTATTATTGGATACTTGTTGATTGCTAGGACCTTGTTGGTTGTTGTATGGAATATTTCTGTTATAATTCTGGTTTTGATTGTAAATCGGTCTTGGCGGTTGATAATTATTCTGATAATTATTTCCAGGCCTTTGGTTTATGTATGAAATATTCTCTCTTTGTTCCATTGTTAATTCAATACTGAGACAATATTTTGTCAAATGTGGTCCTCCACACTGCTCACAACTAATTCGTATTGAGTGAATATCTTTAGTCATCTTTTCCATTCGTCTCTCCACAACATCTATCTTTGCGGAAATGGAATCTAAGTCATGGCTAGAATCAGCTCTAGCTGCTTTAGATGATCTAACGATATCTTTTTCTTGGTGCCACTCATGTGAGTGGGAAGCAGTGTTATCAATAATTTTGTAAGCATCAGTTTCGGTTTTCTTCATAATAGAACCACCAGCTGCTATATCTATGTCTTTCCTTGTAGTGATGTCGCATCCTTGGTAGAATATTTGTACTATTTGACAGGTATCTAAACCATGTTGCGGACATCCTCTTAACAACTTTCCATATCTTGTCCATGCCTCATATAGAGTTTCATTCGGTTTCTGTCTAAATGTAACAATTTATGCTTGAAGTCTTACGGCTTTAGATGCAGGAAAGAATTGTTTAAGAAATTTTTCAACTAAAACGTCCCATGTATCAATCGCCCCTTCAGGTAACGATTCCAACCAATCTTTGGCTTCTCCCTTTAAAGTCCAGGGAAATAACATGAGATATATCTGTTCATCCTCCACTTCTCGGATTTTAAATAGTGTGCAGATCCTATTAAAGGTACGTAGATGTTCATTTGGATCTTCCTTCGGCGCACCACTAAATTGGCATTGATTAGTCACCATGTGTAGAATTTGTCCTTTGATTTCATAATCTGGCGCATTAATGTCTGGATGAGTAATTGCGTGACCTTGGCCAGTGCGTTTAGCTCTCATTCGGTCTTCCATACTTAAAGGTTCCAGATTCTCCATAATTGAATTTGTTGAATCGGAATCACTAGAGGATTCTGATTTAATGGTTCGTTCCTCAATAATCTCTGTTTGAATGATTGGTGGTTCCGGGGGAAAGTTTAGTGGTTCAGGATCTACGAACCGTTCCTGAATATTCTCCGGATTCTCAATTGTGAGGTCGGATTCAAAAAATGGATTATCGGAAATTTGAACTGAAGTACTTGGTCGACTGGATGACGATTCTAAAGAAAAATCAGCGGCGGTTATATTTGCTAAATGTCTTGATCTAGTTACAGGTGGTGAACGTACAAAAGGTGGTGAACGTCTTGCTCGGTGCATTCACTGAATATCCTATTAGTTTTAAAAAGGAAAGAAAAATTATAATAAGTTATCCAATCAATAGACTTTTCTGATTTTGCCCACGTTTCGAATAGCCAAAAGATGCAGCAGAGGGGCAGGATTCGTTTGGTCTCAATATAATTGAGGACTGTTTGGCTCCAATAACCCGGTCCACGTACAAATCCAACTATTACTACGAACCAGAAAATTTTGATGTCTATCAATTTAACCACTTAAAATAAATTTTCGTAATTTTAAGAAATTTAGATAAGGAGTAGAATAAAAATCTATGTCCTAAAACTAGAATAGCGAGAAATAAGAAAGAAAAAGAGTTCGTCGGAAAAGGTCGAAAAAGAAAAATGGTTGAAAAATAAAAGGTGACGGAAAGATAAAAGAAACTTATAAAAATTAAAAATACTTGACTAACCTAACCTTATTACTACAACTAACTTAAAATTATAATCGCAAATTGAGATTACTAATTGGAATGATAATTGATACATAGGTAAAAGTCGTCTAAAAATATTAAAGCTTACAGGAAAAACTAAATACCAAATGGAAATATCTTAAAAAGAAACTAAAACTTAAAAAGGCGTCGCAAAATTCTAGAGTACCTAAATCTTAGTCTAAAGAAAAAGCACTTAAGGGATTTTACGGCAAAGCCTAAAAATCTAGAAGTAAAAATAACTATGGCAAAAACTATGAATTAAAACTAAATATGAGCTAAAAATACAAAAGTTACGCTAAAACGATTAAAAAGGAAAAAAATATAAAAATATATAAAAAGTTGTAAAAAGTACAATTTTTATAAAAATATTATTTTTATATTATTTATTTTATTAAACTATTAATTTTAAAATTTAATTAAACTAAATAAACTAAATATATAAATTAAATAATAAAACTAAACTTAATTAATATTAAATATAAAACTAAATAGGGTTTTATAATTATAATAATAAATAATACCCGTAATTAATGCTGATTCAGGGCTACAGTTGGCGTGTCAGCAGGGCTCATGCGATCGCATGAGTCCTCAGTTTCCCAGCCATGCGATCGCATGGGCTAGGGTTTCGGGCCAGAGTTGGGCTGCTACAGTACAGGCCGATTAAAAAAATTTTTTTTTTCTGTTTTTGCTGTAAAAATATAAAATATATTTATTAATTAAATAAAACTAATATTTTTACAAACTAAAAAAAATGGAAATAAAGAAACTTTATAAAACTTAAATATTTATCAAACTCCTAAAAATATTTATATTTTTGTTTTTCTTTTTATATTTTCGAATATTTAAAACGTATTTTTACAAAAGCGTACTAAAAGTAATTTTTTTTTTTTTTATATATTAGCGTTGCGCTTCCGGCGTTTAAGAGCCTCCCCGGTAGCGGCGCCAAAAATACTTGATGTGGTAGCGGAGTGGTATAAAATAGTTATTAATTTTAGCAGGAAATACTATTAAATACGATACAATTTTACACAAGATATTTATTTATTTAGAGAATGGATATACTTAAACCTTGCTACAACACTTATAGGCAGTGTACCTAATCGTAAAGTAGTGTAGTTTTTAGTAAGTCCGGTTCGTTCCACAGGGAAATCTTTAAACAAAGCTTAACGCTATATTAGTTTACTTTTATAAAAATACAAATATATATATAAGTAATATTATTATTATAAAGGGGGGTTTTTACCGTTTAATGACCGGTTTGTCGATTTTAAAACTTTAGTCGCAGTTAAAACCAAATGTAAAATAATAAATATAAATACAAGACTTAAATTAAAGCGTAAAGTAAATAACGATAATAAAATTGCGAATAATAAAAGTGCGATAAAATAAACTTGCGATAATTAAAAAGTACGATAATTAAAAGTGCAATTAAATACAATAACAATAAAAATGCGATAATTAGAAGTGCAATTAAATATAAAATAAAGGAAATTAAATATGAAATAAAAGAATTATGCTTATTTAAACTTCCATAATCATGATGTTTGACGTGTTGATTTTAGTTTTATGCCCATGGGTTAATTGTACTTTGTCCTGGATTATTTAATATGTCCGTCTGGTTTTTGTCCATAACAGTCCATCAGTCATAAATATAAAGTGCGAGTGTCCTCGTCAAATTATCCTTATACCCGAAGTTAAATATTCCAACTAATTGGGGACTTAAACTGTAACAAGATTTTAATACTTTGTTTAATAATTACACCAGGATGTTGACTGAGTGTAACCCAAGGTTTTAATATTTTGTTATCAATTATACCAAGTGTCCTTGTACATAATTTCACCCCTGTTTTAATTATTCTAGTGGCTATTAATCCATTCCCGTGTCCGGTTAAATGAACGATTATTCGTACATATAAATACCCCGCCCATCGTGTCCGATTGAGTGTATATGGTAATTTATAGGGACGCCCAATTGTAAATCTTTATACTAACATTAACAAACTATCATTTAGTTAAACAAATATAAAGCCCATTAATTGCCCATAGTCTAATTTCCACAAGTGTCGTTCTTTTGTCCAAACCCCAATTATGGTACAAAGCCCAATTACCCAATTTTAGTAATTAGCCCAACATCATGATTACTTCGGATTAAATAAGCATAATAATAACTTAGCTACGAGACATTAATGTAAAAAGGTTGAACATAACTTACAATGATTAAAAATAGCGTAGCGTTACACGGACAGAATTTCGACTTACACCCTTACAACATTCGCTAACATACCCTTATTATTAGAATTATAATTAAAATTAAAATATAAATTATAAATATATATATATATTTTACGTATATTGAGAGAGAGAGATAGATAGATGGATATTTTGGTTCACCAAAGCTCGATTTTTATAGGCATGTGGGCTGGAACTGGGGCTCATGCGATCGCATGGATTTATGCCTTCCAGGCCATGCGATCGCATGGCCAGCTGGGGAGGCTCATTTTTGGTTGTTTTCTTCTGCCGACGGTTTTATAAATAATATAATATATTAAATAATTATAAGAATTATTTAAACATTATATTATATTTATGTGCATAGTTGACTTGTAATTTTTAGTCCGTTGCGTCGAGCGTTGAGAGTTGACTCTGGTCCCGGTTCCGGATTTTCGAACGTCCTTGCGTATAATTTAATATCTTGTACTTTGCGTTTTGAATCTTGTACTCTTGTAATTTCGAGACGTTTCTTATCAATAATTGGAACCTCTTTGATTGTATTTTGTACTTTTGAGCTTTTTGGTCGTTTGCGTCTTCAATTCGTCGAATCTGTCTTTTGTCTTCACCTTTTATTATTTAAACGAATATCACTTGTAAATAGAACAATTGCAACTAAAAGCTTGTCTTTCTTGAGGAATAATGCTATGAAATATATGTTCGTTTTTAGCATTATCAGCACTTCAGATCCTGAAGATTTTCTTACAATGTTTGAGGGCGCAATGAGGTTGCAGCATTGGGATGAAGAGGTAGCTTGTCATATGTTTCCCATGGTGTTGCAGAAAATGGCAAGGGAATGGTTTGCAAGTTTACCGTCAAGGAGTATTACAAGTTATTTGGATCTTCGTGCAAAGTTTGTTATGCAATATCAAAATCTTCGTAGCTGCACTTTGTCACATCTTGATGCACATGAGATAACGATGCATCATAATGAGTCCTTGAGTAATTTCATGAAGCGATACACGCTTGAAGCACAAAAGATACCTGATTGTCCAGAGTCACAGCTAGTGTCCGGTTTCATTTTCTGTTTGGATCAGCGAAGGTTTAGTGCACTTGTTCATACATTAAGGTATGACTTGCCTGCATCAAGCATTGGAAGTTGCACAAAAACATGTTCGAGCTGGTGAGCGAGGACTAAACAAGTTTGATGGTAGCAGCAGTAGCAAATCGCACAACGGAGGGCGATACTTTGACAGAAATCAGATGAGGAATGACAATTCTAATGGTGGATGGAGAGGCAACAATCATCCCAATGATTTTCATCATAATAGAAGGCCAATAGAGAGGCATCTGTTGATAATGGCGCTGACTAAAACTCCAAAAGAGATTCTTTTCACTGAGCCAGTCCGGACTACTTTCAATCCTCCAGCACCTATGGAGGAAAAAGAGGGTCCAAAAAGTGAACTATGGTGTGACTTTCATGAGGCATGGGGTCATGATATAGATAATTGCAAATCTCTGATGAGAGAAATCATCGCAAAGATCAAAGCAGGAGAGTTAAACCACTTGTTGCCAGGCAAACAATACAGGAGAAATGATCCTCGCAGAAAATTTGCATGGCAGAAGAATGATGGTAGAAGAGGTCATCGAGGTGAGAACAGAAGAAGGGAAGAGCATGGCGGAAGAGATAACAGAAACCAGTACAGAGACCGGATCACGGAGCGTGACCCAACTCCAGATGTTGTAATCAAAATGGTGTGCTTGAATGGTAGTCACTATGAGGATGGTGAGCAGTTGGATAACAATGTTGATAGCTGGAGATATGCTCCAATCATTTTTCAACCAATTCAAAATTGGGCTTTGTCCGTTCAGCCAGTGGTCATTTCAGCAGAAATTGCAAACAAGTTCATCAGCCGTATCTATAAGGATACCGGTAGTGAAGCTGATATCATTTATTGGCATTGTTTGAAGACTTTTCCAAGGCATGTGCAGGATAGAGCTAGGCGGACGAGTTTGAAGGTTTCAGGATTGATGGGAGCACCGGTGAATGCCATGGGACGAATTCATTTGGAGGTTGTTATGGGAACATTCCCATTACTAAGAATTGAAACAATCGATTTCACTATTCTGGATGGTAATTCTCAATTTAATGTCCTTTTTGGAAGGACAGCGTTGGCTAAATTTGGAGCAATTACATCAATCGCTCACGCAGAGATCAGATTCCCAACTCCTAACGGAGTAGCTGCCATATATTCACAGTATGTGGCACCAACTAGGGAACGATCCACATTTGCAAATTTTCCAGACGGCAGCACAAATCAGAGAAGGCGTAATCGGTTGTTCAGAGAGGATGAAGTTCAGGAATTTTTCATACCATGATCAAACTTTCAAGCCGGATGGCGCTGGGCGCTTGGCGTGTGAAGACCAGTTTGTTAGCATTTTCTGAAGTGCAAAGTTTATCAATTTACTGTAAACCATTGTGGTTATTTTACAGTGCCTATGTTTACAATAGCATACATTAAACGTTCATGATGTACTAATTAGGCTTGATCCACCTAAATTCGTCATTAATTGTTTATGTACTGCATAGTATCGATCAATAAAATTTTATATTTTTCTTATGCAAAGTGCTGTCTGTGACAAATGTAAAACATTGCATTTATATCCTGCCCACAGAAGGAGAGTATTTTTATACCTCCGATGGCGGAAGCTTTTGTGCCGGCCAGCAACAGGCACAAGGGATCGGCTAGAAAACGTTAAGGTTTTACTAGAACGCACCGAGGCAAAATACAAAAATCAGATACTTGTCATGACAAACATTATAAAAAACTTACTTCACAGAACGAAAGAAGTTTCTATATTATATGAAGGTAAAAATGTTTCACATTTCTTCCTCATATATTTTATGACGGAAGGCGTATGACGGAATGGTTACTAATTCATAATCACTATCAAAAAATACTTCATAACTATTCCTCATATACTTTATGACGGAAGGCATATGACGGACAGGTTACTAATTCGTAACTACTCTCTAAAAATATTCAATAATTATTCCTCATTAATGCGTTTGATGGACTCTGATGTCCTACAAATTATTTGAAGGCATAATCTTTGCAGAAGTGTAATTTCAGTTAGATATTATTAATTCAGCAGAAGTTAACAATGCAAGGCATCCACAAAAGAATCACCTCAAACACTTTTCAAAATGCTTTGTTCAGTTATACAATATACAATTGTACATAAAATTTTTATGATATGTTTAGTGCATAGCAGATTTGTTTTAAAGCAACATCAAAATATTTGGAGCAAGCATACAAACAAACATAATCATTCAAACAGCGTATGTTTATGACATCAAAAATAGCAGTGTTTATTACAAACATTGTTCAGAAATTTTTTACACAATTCATGAAAACTCTACACCAAGCACATCCTTGGCAGACGACTCTTCCCTATTGCATACCTCATCATAAACATCAATTTTAAGATTTATCAGTTTCTACTTTGCTTCTTCAACCTTCTCCAGGGTTCCAGGAAGCATAAGATTAGTAATGGCAGGAGAGAGAGTCTGGTTTGGGGCAAGGCGTCTAGTTAACTTGTCCGCAACATCAGAAATGGAATGGGTGCGAATAGCATCAACATAGTCATTGTAAGGATCCCCAACAAGCTTGGATCCAAGAATTTAGCTATCATACCTGGTATTCCCTTCTTCAGTTCGGCAAAGTTACCCTCACCGGCCTCCGCCCTCCGCAAAAGCTTAGCAGACTTTTCCCTCTCAGCACTCAGATGCTTCTCCAGCTCACTAACCTTCACCTGCTCCTCCTCAACCTTCTTCTTTTCAGCCTCCACCACTCTATCCTTCTCCTCTTGCAAGGCAATAGCAGCATCTTGAGCACTTTTCAGCTCAGTTTCTTTAACCTTTAGCGTTTTCTGAACAATTGTGACGCCCCGTACTAAATCAACATGTACAGACCATCAACAACAGGATCATTACAAGGTCAAACACTATATGTTGTTTCAAAAGAAGTTTGCATTCATACGAAAAGGTGATGTCTTAACCCACATCAAATGTTTAACAACTAAAAGTATGCTTCTACAAATAGCAAGCAATAATAGTACGTGAACCATAGGTCGTTACAAATACATCGTTTCAAAAGTAATATAGTTTGAATGCAAAATAAACATTTCATGCGGTGACATCTCTAATAAGCACAGCGGGTGTCTACAAAGCATGACTAGTACAGCGGAAGCAAGCAAACCTTAAGCACCTGAGAAAAACATGCTTAAAAATGTCAAACAAAGGTTGGTGAGCTATAGTTTATGTATAATAGTAATGTAAGGTAGGCCACGAGATTTCAGTGCTTCAACAGCGTTTCAAAACAGTATGAAAAGTATATATATAACCGTGGGCACTTGGTAACTAACTTAACATTTATAACCCCCTGATAGTACACTTGGTGAGTGCGTATGTTTACGAAGATTAAACACCCGTTAAATACTAGCGCTACTAGCCCGAGTGGGGATGTCAAACCCTATGGATCCATATCTAAGATTCGCTTTCACCTGTTCAAAGACCAATGACTAAACGTTACCGAGCTAAGGGGAAAGTTTATGCCGTTGTATAACCCACACATATATAAAATTTAAGTAATCGTGCCTAGTATGTAAAATGTAAAATACGCATGTATTCTCAGTTCCCAAAATAGTTAAAGTAAAATGGGATGCTATAACTCACAGTAGAAAGTAGTAAAAGTCGATACGCGGGAATAGTAAGCAAGTGGTTGGTCCGAAAGGTCCTCAACCTAAGTCAAAAGTTACTAAGTCAGTGAATTGTTCCCAAAGGTTTAAATGTATGTAAATTAGGTCTTAAGTATCATCATCATTCATCATTTAACAAAAAGTGTAAAGTAAGTTTTAAGTCAAGACTAGGGTTTGAAATAAAGGCTGAATTCGTTCAGTCGCCATGACCTCTATACAAACTGAAATGAGGTGAGACTAGTGGCCATGGCTCCGTATATGAGTACCCTAGAGGCTGACCAATTTTCAGAATTAAACTCTTCTTCGTTTGACCGTGGTGACAGTTTAAGTGCGAGTAGGTCAGAAATGAAGCCTTGTTACTTACAATATTTTGAGAGAAAGATGAGAGAAAGTTGAGAGAAAATGTAAGTTTTTGTGTGTGAAGAAATGAGATAGAATACAAGTAAATAAGTGAACAAAAATTGAAAACAAAACTTTCCTCACACTCTACTAAAGCCGACGGTCAAGGGAGGCTCAAAGAGGAAGGGATCAATGCAACTTTCAAACATGGGAGAAAGGTGATAGCTTAGAGTGGTAATAAAGCAAATTGGTGTGGGAATATGGTGTAAATGTGCTAGTAACTAGATTCCCATTCAATAGTTAATCTTGTATTAAGCTTAACAAGTCATTAGCATAATGTTGGGCTCCTTAATAGTCCATTAAGATAAGTAGGGTGGGCTTCTAAGTCCATTAACCCAAACCCAAGTCCAAGTAAGTAATAAACTATATAAAAGCCTAAGTAATTAACTACTAACCTTAGTTAATTAAAAATGATTAATAAAAATAATCATGAATGTAAATAATATTCGAAAATATTATTCGTTAAAAGTTCGTGTGTCACAAAGACAAGTCGGGACATGTAAAGTCGAATACGGTAACAAGTAAATGTAATAAAATATGTTCATTAAAGTGCAAGTGTTAATAATAAATATTATTAATAAAAGTTGGAAAAACCAGGGTCGTTACATTACCCACCTGTTAAAGAAAATTTCGTCCCGAAATTTTAAGCTGAGGTAGATGAAGGAGTCGGGAAAAGGTGAGGATACTTCTGCATCATTTGATCCTCTCGTTCTCAGGTAAACTCAGGTCCTCGTTTGGCATTCCATCATACCCGGACGATCGGAATCTTGTTGTGTTTCAAAGTTTTGATCTCTCGGTCCATAATTTCGACAGGCTCTTCCACGAAGTGGAGTTTGTCGTCAATCATAAGTTCCTCTAATGGTATGACATGTTCCGGTTCAGCAAGACACTTCTTCAAATTCGATACATGAAAGGTAGGATGAACTGAGCTCAATTGAGTTGGAAGATCCAAACGGTAAGCAACGGGTCCAACACGTTCCAAGATTTTAAAAGGACCAATGTATCGCGGGTTTAACTTCCCACGTTTTCCAAAACGGATGACACCTTTCCAAGGTGCGACCTTCAACATTACACGGTCACCCACATTGAATTCAAAGTCTTTACGTTTAAGGTCGGCATAACTCTTTTGGCGATCACGGGCCGTCTTAAGTCTCGCCTGAATTTGGACAATCTTCACAGTTGTTTCATGGACTATCTCAAGTCTGGTGATTTGCGTTTCGCCTACATCGGCCCAACAAATAGGAGATCGGCACTTGCGGCCATACAACGCTTCAAAAGATGCGGCATTAATACTCGAATGATAACTGTTGTTGTAAGAGAATTCGGCTAGCGGTAAATGCCTTTCCCAAGCCTTTCCAAAATCAATGACACAAGCACGCAACATGTCCTCTAAAGTCTGAATCATGTGTTCGCTTTGTCCATCGGTCTGTGGGTGATACGCAGTACTCATGTCGAGACGGGTTCCCAAGGCTTCTTACAAAGAACGCCAAAATCTGGAAGCAAAACGGGGATCGCGATCTGAGATGATCGATAAGGATACACCATGACGAGATATGACCTCTTTGATGTATAGTTGAGCGAGTCTCTCCATCGTATCAGTTTCCTTCATGGCTAAGAAGTGTGCAGATTTGGTAAGACGGTCAACAATAACCCAGATGGTATCGTATCCGCCCATCATCTTTGGTAACTTCGTAATGAAATCCATTGTTATCCTTTCCTACTTCCATTGCGGGATTTCCGGTTGTTGAAGTAACCCAGAAGGCCTCTGATGTTCGGCCTTAACCTTAGAGCAAGTCAAACACTTCCCAACATAAGTTACAACGTCCTTCTTAAGATTAGGCCACCAATACTATTCCTTAAGATCGTGGTACATTTTACCGGCTCCTGGATGAATCGAATATCTTGACTTGTGGGCCTCATCTAATATAAGGTTCCGTAGATCTCCATAACGGGGTACCCAAATTCTTCCGGCATAGCATCGGAGTCCAGTCTCCTTAACTTCGAATCGAGAGACAAGAATGTTCAAGTATTCATGAGATATATTCTCCTCCTTGAGAGCCTCATCTTGGGCTACTCGGATCTGGCTGTTGAGATTCGAATGAATGGTGATGTTCAAGGCTCGGACACCAAGAGGTGTCGTCCTCTCCTTTCGGCTCAAAGCGTCAGCTACCACATTGGCCTTGCCAGGGTGATAACGAAGTTCACAATCATAGTCGTTCAGTGTCTCGATCCATCGACGCTGTCTCATATTCAGTTGTTTCTGATCGAAGATGTGTTGGAGGCTTTTATGATCAGCGAAAATAGTGCTCTTAGTTCCATAAAGATAGTGTCTCCACAGCTTTAATGCAAAGACAACGGCTCCAAGCTCGAGATCGTGCGTAGTGTAATTTTGCTCGTGAATCTTCAGTTGGCCAGAGGCATAAGCGATAACCTTTGTTCGTTGCATCAGTACACAACCAAAACCACTTTTTGAAGCATCACAATAAACGACGAAATCATCATTGCCTTCAGGAAGTGATAAGATAGGTGCGGTGGTTAACTTCTTTTTCAAAGTTTGAAATGCAGATTCCTGTTCGGGTTCCCAAATGAACTTCTTCCCTTTGTGAGTCAGCGCAGTCAAAGGACGCGCAATCAGAGAGAAACCTTCAATAAATCTTCAGTAGTAACCGGCGAGGCCTAAAAATTGGCGGATATGAGTCGGAGTAGTGGGGGTTTCCCACATGCTGATAGCTTCGATCTTTGCGGGATCAACCTTGATACCTTGATCACTCACAACGTGACCCAGAAATTGGACTTCCTTTAATCAAAACTCACACTTGGAGAATTTTGCATAAAGTTGCTATTGTCTCAAGAGTTCCAACTCTAGACGAAGATGTTGCTCATGTTCTTCTTCGCTTTTGGAGTAGATGAGGATATCATCTATGAAGACGATAACGAACTTATCCAGGTATGGCTTGCAGACACGATTCATGAGGTCCATAAACATGGCAGGTACGTTGGTTAAAACGAATGGCATCACGAGAAACTCATAATGACCGTAATGAGTCCTGAATGCAGTCTTCATCACATCGCTCTCTTTCACCCTCAACTGGTGATAGCCGGATCGCAAATTGATCTTAGAGTAAACGCTCGATCCTTGTAGTTGATCAAAAAGATCGTCAATTCGGGGAAGAGGATACCGATTCTTAATCGTCAATTTGTTGAGTTCACAGTAGTCGATACACATGCGGAATGATCCATCCTTCTTCTTCACAAACAAAACAGGTGCGCCCCAAGGCGAGAAACTTGGTTGGATAAATCCACGGTCTAGCAGTTCTTGTAATTGGCTCTGCAACTCTTGCATTTCAGAAGGTGCGAGTCGATAAGGTGCGCGAGCTACAGATGCAGCTCCTGGCACTAAATCGATCTGAAACTCCACTGCTCTCGGTGGCAGTAATCCAAGCAATTCTTCCGGAAAGACATCGGAAAATTTGTTCACAATTCGTACGTCCTCAACGCTCTTCACCTCAGTTTCTAATGTTTTCACATGTGCTAGAACAGTAAGACATCCTTTCTTCATGATCTTTTGCTCTTTCATGCAACTAATGAGATTCAGTTTCGAGCTACATTGTGACGATCGCTCCAAATCCATATGGATGAACACGTCATTCATTGATTTCATTGCGAGGTATTTGACCTCTATATGATACGTTTTGTAAACATTGCATTCTTTTCAAAAGGTACACAATAAATGAATATCAATTTCTAAGGTTCTCAACGTTTGATGATTTCTACATATAGACAATCACCATAAATAATAGTTTACCATAATACATCCGTTGACAATGAAGTCAAAATAAGATACACGGTGATGATTTTGTGAATGCAATTTTTTTTGAATAAAGCATGTATGACTCCATGCACATAGCTTGTATCACATATAAGCAAACAGTGGAAGACTTCTAGAAACCTAAGAATAAACATGCTTAAAAGTGTCAACACAAAGGTTGGTGAGTTCATAGTTTTAATATTGCGCATAATCTGTATATAAAGGTGAATCACAAGTTTTCAGTTGTTTCATCCAGAAACGTTTATCAAAATATTCTACGAAATTAAGCACCCTGGTAACTAAAC
Organism: Rutidosis leptorrhynchoides; assembly: GCF_046630445.1. Lineage (NCBI taxonomy): Eukaryota > Viridiplantae > Streptophyta > Magnoliopsida > Asterales > Asteraceae > Rutidosis > Rutidosis leptorrhynchoides. The sequence goes on from NC_092333.1 coordinate 144,178,845, forward strand.
TTAACGTATATACAATTTGTACCCTTTGTATAATCATCTTAATAATACATGCAAACCAACGTGTACGCTTCTCAAATAGCATACGTCCGTTAAAAGGCTAGTGCTCTAGCTCGGACGGGGATATCAAGCTCTATGGATCCATATACAACTACTCGCGCCCACCAGTTCTTATAACTGGCAGTTACTAGTTACCAAAGCTAAGGGATTTTCGGTTCAAACTCGGTATAGAATTTAGTATGTACTTGTATCCATTGCGTTTAAAATAAAGTGCATGTATTCTCAGCCCAAAAATATAGATTGCAAAAGCAATTAAAAAGGGAGCAAATGAAACTCACCTTAGCAGCACATAAGGTCATTCATCAAAAAGTGACCGTAACTCAGAATGCAAGATTAACCGTAGATCTCAACCTAGAGAACATATGTTGGTCAATACATGTCTAATAAACTAGGATGGGTTATAGTGTATCACAATCCTAATGCTCGAGATCGACATACAAAAGTTATCAAAAGTCATTTCAAAAAGTCAATTATGACAATTGTTCAACAAAACGAGACGTGCCTTATATAAGGATTCATTTACTTGGCTAGTAGTATTTTATCAATCTCATAAACAGGTTGTTTAAATATTAATTGCAGATTTAAAAGCAATTCCAATTAACGTCAATTATAATTCAGTTGACCATATGTTTTGATTCGTTCATCGAAATTACGCGATTTCTAAATGAAAAGTTATTGATTTTTCACCAGCTTTCCGAAAACATGTATATCATATACCTTTTACCAGCAATATATGTATTTAATTCGTGATTCATTATAAACTGTTTAACGACGAAATTTAGCATACAAGCATGTATAAATATATACTCGAGCACTAGACATGTATACATTATTAATATATAAAAGATAAGATATGAATGCTCACGTATCAATATTGAGATTCAATATTGCAGGAAAGTACGTAGACGCAACAGAGATGATAAATACTAGGTTTGACTTGCGAACAATACCCATGAACATTACCCATAACCTCCATAGCTATAACCCATAATTTCCTTAGTTCTATCCCGTTTGAAGCTTGTTTTAAAAGTGACACGCTCATGACCTCGTCGTAATATTTTATGTATAATATTACTAAAAATATTAAGATTAATAATAATAATAATCTTAATAATATAATAATAATTATAATAATAATAATAATAATAATAATAATAATAATAATAATAATAATAATAATAATAATAATTATAATAATTAAATACTTACAGAGTAATATATGTGTAAAAGAACTCTAGCAGAAACTGGACTTTTATAGGCAACTTTTTGAAATCTGATGCCCATGCGATTGCATGGGTTTTAGGCCTATTTCTCATGCGATCGCATGGCCGTCAGATCCAGCTCACATATTTTTTGTTTTCCTGTTTGTCGACATAATTAAATATAATATATATAATATATATAATTTAAATAATTAATTATATATTTTATTAAATTCATGTGCATAGTTGACTTGTAATTTTCGTTCCGATGACTCGTACGTTGTCACTCGACTTATGTCCCGGTTCCGGTTTCTTGAACGCATTTTCGTACGCTTAGAAAACTCGCAATTTACGTTTTGTGACTCGTACCTTTGTCAAAATATAGTCTTAAATTATCAATAAACTATATCATTCTAAGTGTATCTTAAACTTTCGAGTGTTTTGGTCTTTTACTTCTATAAATCATTGTCTCGCTATTTGTTAATATATTTATAATAACGAATCATTTTATGACCAAGTTAATATATATTTTCAACATTCATAAACACGTTTTAAATATACGTCGCAAGTTATTCATACAATTAATATTCCAACTTTTCATATATATTCAAATAAATATTTAAACCAATAAGTTTAATGTACGGTATCAAACAATTAATACATTGTTACGTTTTCAAGTTATAGTATATATATATATGTATCTATACACAAATAATTGTTCGCGAATCGTCAAGAACAACAAAAAGGTATTTGAATATATGAAAGTAGTTCAAAAATTTTGAGATTCAGTTTTACAGACTTTGCTTATCGTGTTAGAAATATTAATCATACAAAGATTAAGTTTAAATTTGGTCAGAAATTTCCGGGTCATCACAGTACCTACCCGTTAAAGAAATTTCGTCCCGAAATTTGAGTGAGGTCGTCATGACTAACAATAAAAATGTTTTCATGACGTATATGTGTTGATAAATAGAGTTTTATCACCGTTGAATAATATGGATAAAACAATCCGATTATTCGAAGCGTATGAGAGAAGTTATCATAAAAGAGTGAAATGAAGAATAGAGATTCGTCTTAACTCTTGACATATTAACGATTGATTTCCATAATTTAAGGAATAGAAAATCTTCATAATCTAAATAAGATTTGATTCTTCGAAATTTAAGGAAATTAAGATTTCTTTTGATTAAATGCGTAATTTCCCTCGATTGCTATGTTTGATATTTCGCTATAAATTGACCTCTTCTGTTTCATTATTTTCATCACTCTTACATCTTCTTCCTCATTTCCTATTTTCAAAAGATTGTGAAAAATGCTTCATCCAGTTCTGATTCTTGATATACTCCTAACTTTCATATCTGTCATTCTTCTTTTTCATCTACCACCGGAGGAAGTTATTTTCTTCTACCATTACCTTGGGGTTATAGTGTTTTTTATTCTCCCGTGTCTTTATATTGCTATACGCATTGATATAAATGGTTTGTAATTTCTGGGTGGTTGTTGGGTTTTATATCTTCCCTTATATTTCGATGTCTCTGCTTCTATCTTTCCATAATCATTGACATCCACAGTTAATACTCTCTCCAATTTACTGTGATTTATATATACTCCCATTGATATTTTGAAGCTTCATGCTTTTGTTTTATCTTCCCGACTTTAAATCAAGCGAATAATGGTCCAGAATTCGTAGGTATGAATTTCGGAATGAACATAATTAATGTTCTAAAAAGAAACGGTAATAGCACAATCTGACTTGTCAAATTACCAGAATACCTCGAAAAAGACCGAATCATTACGAAAATATTTTCTTGATAGTTTAGAGGTTAAATAGAATGAAAGAGTTATGTAACATGGTTTATAATGAGGGTATGATCTGTGAACCTTTATCACGTTCAATTAGAAACTCAGCATGACTTACTGTAATATAATCACGTTGATCAAGTGTCATTATATTATACTAACTCATGCTTCAATTCCCAACACCTCTTCAAAAATATTCATATTTTAAACTCGAAGGTTTCAGAATTTAGAAACTAAAATAGTTTCTTTTATGATGTTACACAGATATCGCAAGGAGAAAATTGATTTCCAATAAGAATGATTATGGAATTATCTCCAGAAATATGGAGGATATTTATAATGAAAGATATGATGATATCTTAGAATTTCTAATATCAGAGGATGATGAAGAATATTGTCCGCAAGGGTTTAGATTCGGAAGCAAGGTATTCGTTAATGTCTTCAGCAGATACTGAATCATTTGGATTCTTTGAAGTCAGGTTTCGTACTTGTGATTTATCCACAGCCTCTTTCATACTTTGCTCAATCCGTTTTCCAGTTCCAAACTTTCTCTTTTTCTGAGCTTTGCCAGCACACTATCCTTTATCATCAAACTTTTGGCTATTAAGGTTGTTTACAGTTTTTGCTGCTTCATCAGCATTCAAAGTTATCATAACCGAATCATTGGTTATCAATCTGAGGTGTTTTCAAAAGTTTGAAGGATTTGCATGAAGATTGTAATTGTCAAGATACATATGATGTTCTAGAATTTTAAACGATAAAAAATTTTTTTTTTTCTGGGTTTATGAATAGAAGTGATGTTCTAGCACAGTTTTAAAGTCAAAGTATAGCATTTGAAAGATGTAAGAATCTAAGAGTGATGTTTTCTGTTAAATCTTGGCTTGGATTCTGATTTTTCAAAATCAGAATATGTAATTGAATTTGTATGAAAACGATTGTATATCGCTGTGAGCATTGTTAATAATTTTTTAATCAAAGTTGAAGAATGTACAGTATAACATATTAATTGTGAACTTATATATTTCCCGAGTATTACCTACCCGTTAAAGATTTCACAATTAATACTTTGTACAAAAGAATTTTTTTTTATTACCGTCTTTATGAAAATATATGTATGTATATCTTCTTCAGATGTAATACAGATTTGATGAGTTAATATCATATTAAGCTCATTTGATTTTTGAATTGAATGAATAATCTCTAAAACATTAAGGATTACATAATCTTCGCGGAGTATTTCACTAATGAAATCAATACTTCATTATTTATTCTTATTCCTCGGTGAAGGATGTTGATGCTCGTGGAATTCTTATGAACTTCATAAAATATAAATAATGTTTTCTAGAAAGTTTCGAATACATCGAAGATGAAAGTATAAAATCAAACATATAATTGAATAATATACTTAGTTTATTATGAAATGGAATTCATTGAGTTGAAACAGAGATTGTAGTTAACGATGGTTAAGTCGTTAACAAAGGATGTACATCATAGCATATTAGTAATATGAATTAACCGAGTAGTATTTACCCTTTTTCAATTCATACATAATAGCTTAGTACGAAAAGATTTATGATGGTTTTAAAATTTATATATATAAGATATACATATAAATTCTTTAGAGGAATTGAGTTATTACTTCATAACTCATTGATACAATATACTCATTGTTGACTCGTAATGATGTCCACAGTGCTTTCTTGAACTGACGGAGCTTGTGATGTTAGAGGTGCTACTGATTCTGACGATGTTAACAGCACTGACTGTGCTGGTGAGGCTAAGGGTACTATTGATGTTGTTGGTAAAACAAGTCTAGCTTGTATCTTACACCATTCGGATAAGGGTTTCTACTCTATCTGATTTAGGGTTAAGGCTAGAATAGATAATCTCTAAACTTTAGAAATTACATAATTGCCGTAGAATGTTTCTCCGATGAAGTTATGAATCCATACTTCATCGTTTGTCGTTGCTGGTACTTCTTGGTACCTATGGTGCGTATGATGTTGATATCCGAGGTACAGATTGTGATGTTGAGGCGTATGATACAGATGTGGTTGTTGGTGGTGGTAATGATCCTGTTGGTGTGGATGATGGTGGTACCGGTTATGCTGCGGGTGCTGCTGCTGGTGTTCGTAACCCTTGCACCATATTCTCCAAAGCCACTACCCGGGCACGAAGCTCGTTGACTTCTTCTATTATACCGGGATGATCGGTGGTATGGACGATCGGATAAATAAGATTTATAATATGGGATACTATATAATCGTGATGAGATACTCTGGAAATGAGAGAGAAAATAGTATTACGAATAGGTTCGCCGGTAAGTGCTTCAGGTTCTTTGCCAAGAGGTGAATGTGGTGGATGGAAGGGATCACCCTCTTCTTGTCTCCAATGATTAAGTAGGCTACGAACCCATCCCCAATTCATCCAGAATAGGTGATGGCTGATTGGTTGATCCATTCCGGTTACACTTTCTTCAGAGTTCAGGTGAATATCCATATCGGAATAGCTGTCGGAATTTAAGGAATTTGAACTAGATAAGTGATCCATCTTGTATAATTAGAGGGATGATTTTTGATATGAAATAGATTATAGAATTTAGATTGGTACTCTTCAATACATAATTTACATATGTATATATAATACCAAAATCCCATAAATTACGGAGAAATTTTCGGAAGATGGCAGTCAAAGTTTACTGTAATAGATATGCCAAGATATGAATTTTGTCTATACACTATCTATGCAATCAATGCAATAAGACGCATTTAGACTTAAGATGATAGACAGGTAATTTCTGACAAGAAATGATAAGCAAAACTTTTGACATGCAGACACAGTCGAAGTCCAGACTTACAAATGCATCCTAACAACTATCAGTTAGACACACTTATGCAAGACCTGGTTCACTAGGACCAACGCTCTGATACCAACTGTGACGATCGCTCCAAATCCATATGGACAAACACGTCATTCATTGATTTCATTGCGAGGTATTTGACCTCTATATGATACGTTTTGTAAACATTGCATTCTTTTCAAAAGGTACACAATAAATGAATATCAATTTCTAAGGTTTTCAACGTTTGATGATTTCTACATATAGACAATCACCATAAATAATAATTTACCATAATACATCCGTTGACAATGAAGTCAAAATAAGATACACGGTGATGATTTTGTGAATGCAAAGTTTTCTTGAATAAAGCATGTATGACTCCATGCACATAGCTTGTATCACATATAAGCAAACAGCGGAAGACTTCTAGAAACCTGAGAATAAACATGCTTAAAAGTGTCAACACAAAGGTTGGTGAGTTCATAGTTTTAATATTGCGCATAATCTGTATATAAAGTTGAATCACAAGTTTTCAGTTGATCATCCAGAAACGTTTATCAAAATATTCTACGAAATTGAGCACCCTGGTAACTAAACTTAACGTATATATAATTTGTACCCTTTGTATAATCATCTTAATAATACATGCAAACCAACGTGTACGCTTCTCAAATAGCATACGTCCGTTAAAAGGCTAGTGCTCTAGCTCGGACGGGGATATCAAGCCCTATGGATCCATATACAACTACTCGCGCCCACCAGTTCTTATAACTGGCAGTTACTAGTTACCAAAGCTAAGGGATTTTCGGTTCAAACTCGGTATAGAATTTAGTATGTACTTGTATCCATTGCGTTTAAAATAAAGTGCATGTATTCTCAGCCCAAAAATATAGATTGCAAAAGCAATTAAAAAGGGAGCAAATGAAACTCACCTTACCAGCACATAAGGTCATTCATCAAAAAGTGACCGTAACTCGGAATGCAAGATTAACCGTAGATCTCAACCTAGAGAACATATGTTGGTCAATACATGTCTAATAAACTAGGTTGGGTTATAGTGTATCACAATCATAAGTCTCGAGATCGACATACAAAAGTTATCAAAAGTCATTTCAAAAAGTCAATTTTGACAATTGTTCAACAAAACGAGACGTGCCTTATATAAGGATTCATTTACTTGGCTAGTAGTATTTTATCAATCTCATAAACAGGTTGTTTAAATATTAATTACAGATTTAAAAGCAATTCCAATTAACGTCAATTATAATTCAGTTGACCATATGTTTTGATTCGTTCATCGAAATTACGCGATTTCTAAATGAAAAGTTATTGATTTTTCACCAGCTTTCCAAAAACATGTATATCATATACCTTTTACCAGCAATATATGTATTTAATTCGTGATTCATTATAAACTGTTTAACGACGAAATTTAGCATACAAGCATGTATAAATATATACTCGAGCACTAGACATGTATACATTATTAATATATAAAAGATAAGATATGAATGCTCACGTATCAATATTGAGTTCAATATTGCAGGAAAGTACATAGACGCAACAGAGATGATAAATACTAGGTTTGACTTGCGAACAATACCCATGAACATTACCCATAACCTCCATAGCTATAACCCATAATTTCCTTAGTTCTATCCCGTTTGAAGCTTGTTTTGAAAGTGACACGCTCATGACCTCGTCGTAATATTTTATGTATAATATTACTAAAAATATTAAGATTAATAATAATAATAATCTTAATAATATAACAACAACAATAATAATAATAATAATAATAATAATAATAATAATAATAATAATAATAATAATAATAATAATAATTTAATACTTACAGAGTAATATATGTGTAAAAGAACTCTAGCAGAAACTGGACTTTTATAGGCAACTTTTTGAAATCTGATACCCATGCGATTGCATGGGTTTTAGGCCTATTTCTCATGCGATCGCATGGCCGTCAGATCCAGCTCACATATTTTTTGTTTTCTTGTTTGTCGACATAATTAAATATAATCTATATAATATATATAATTTAAATAATTAATTATATATTATATTAAATTCATGTGCATAGTTGACTTGTAATTTTTGTTCCGATGACTCGTACGTTGTCACTCGACTTATGTCCCGGTTCCGGTTTATCGAACGCATTTTCGTACGCTTAGAAAACTCACAATTTACGTTTTGTGACTCGTACCTTTGTCAAAATATAGTCTTAAATTATCAATAAACTATATCATTCTAAGTGTATCTTAAACTTTCGAGTGTTTTGGTCATTTACTTCTATAAATCATTGTCTCGCTATTTGTTAATATATTTATAATAACGAATCGTTTTATGACCAACTTAATATATATTTTCAACATTCATAAACACGTTTTAAATATACGTCGCAAGTTATTCATACAATTAATATTCCAACTTTTCATATATATTCAAATAAATATTTAAACCAATAAGTTTAATGTACGGTATCAAACAATTAATACATTGTTACGTTTTCAAGTTATAGTATATATATATGTATCTATACACATATAATTGTTCGCGAATCATCAAGAACAACCGAAAGGTATTTGAATATATGAAAGTAGTTCAAAAATTTTGAGATTCAGTTTTACAAGCTTTGCTTATCGTGTCATAAATATTAATCATACAAAGATTAAGTTTAAATTTGGTCAGAAATTTTCGGGTCATCACATACATCTCTCTCCGTAAATAATCAGTGGCTCACCGTCTACGTGTGGTATACGAAGAGCTTTATCTCCGCAGATAATGTCAGCCCTTATCTTGGTCAACCAGTCCATACCGACAATAACATCAAAGCTTCCCAACTTGATGGGTATCAAGTTAATCTCGAAATCCACACCAGCTATGTTGATAATAGCTCCTCGGCTAATTTGGTCAACTTTCTCAAGTTTTCCATTGGCTACCTCTACAAGCATACTCTCCTTTAAAGGAACTAACGACCAATTTATCTTAGAGCAAAAGTGTCTACATACATAACTTCTATCGGCACCAGTATCAAATAGGACAGAAGATAATAAATTGTTGATAGTGAATATACCTGTGACCAAGTCGGGGTTCTCACGAGCATCCCTTGCATTTAAATTGAAAGCTCGTCCACGCGGTGGTCCATCGTCCTTTCGCTTGTTGGGACACTCATTTCTGAAGTGGCCCGTATGTCTGCATTCATAGCACTTTCTCGGTCCAGTAGGGTTCGGCTTCCCAGTCATGGTGGTGATCTTGCAGTCTCTGCCAATATGCCCGGTCTTTTTGCATTTTTCACAAACAACGTTACAGTACCTGGTATGGTGCTTGTAGCACCTCTTGCACTGTGGCAGACTACCCTTGTAATTGGAGTTCGAGCTAGTGTTCGGATTGGGATTCCCACCGTTGTTGTGCCTCTTAGCGGGGGTTTGATCATAGACTCTCCCCCTTGTTGTTGTCCCACTTACGCTTATCACTACTACCCGCTTCGGATTTTGCCTTCTCCGGTTCATCGCTGATAATTTGGTTCATTAAGGTGTGCGCCATGCGCATTGCTTCCGGGACGTTTGGTGGCTTAGATGAGGTGACATTTCCCTTAATGGACTTAGGAAGTCCCCACAAATACCTTTCCATACGCTTAAACTCCGGGGTAACCATGGTAGGACACATCAGGGCTAATTCCAGATACCTACGGTTGTAACCATCGAGATCATTTCCCACAACCTTCAACTGCATAAACTCAATCTCCATTTTCTGGATCTCTGTCCTAGGGCAATATTCCTCAATCATGGCCCCCTTAAACTCTTCCCATGGAGTGGCATACGCCTCATCAATACCCTTTGCTTGAGCCAGAGTGTTCCACCAAGTTAGTGCGCTGCCTGACAGCGTACATGAAGCATACTTGGTTTTGTTCGCCTCTGAGCAGTTACTAACTCGAAAAAAAAGTCTAATTTCTCAAACCACCTAGTGAGACCAACTGGCCCCTCAGTTCCACTAAAGTTGTGGGGCTTGCAGCTTTGAAACTCTTTGTATGTACACCCATTACGAATGGGCTGGATAACCGGTGGCGGTGGAGCTTGGGGGTTCATTTCCGCTAAAGCTGCGGCGACTCGCTCATTATTCATTTCCTCGATTTGGGCTGCGGTGGGTGTTGATCTTCTGTTGGCCATTGATGCTCTAAACAAAAATTTTGACTCAAGTCAAAATCCAGCAATCAAATAGTAATAATACAGTATATGGTAACCAGCATGGAATCAACACATCACATGCTAACTAAGTAACGCAAATAGATACAGATACCACACAGTCATCATACAGTAACGTAAATAGAACACTGTGCAAGAATTAAATAACACAAAGTTCCATTCATTAATAATAAGTTGCATACATCCGCATATGTTCGTACAATACATAAGTAAAAACATAAAACTACAATTGAGATTACATAATGAGGTCTAATACAAAAGCCCTAAGGTGACGGTGGGTGAAGGATGTCCATTATGTGGGACATCTGGTCCGCGAGCTCAGTTACCCGAGCACGGAGGATCTCCACCTCCCTCGTCAGTTCCTCGACGGAGGGAGATGGTGGGGTAGGCGGTGCTGGTGGTGCAGGTGGTACAGACGGTCTGGCTCCAGAAGTAGAGGCTGCAAAGCGGTAAGGCTTACGCACAAAAGGATCAGCAGGGTAAGGCACAACCCGCTTACGGGCGGTGACCATAGACCTCAGTCCATGTGCGTTAACGAATGGTCGACCTCCATTAATCCCTGGAATAACGGTACCATCGAAACGGTACCGCTTCTTCGGCGGGGTGGAGGGTGGCTGCACAGGTGCCTCATCCGGATCCTCATCGGAATCCTCGTCACTAGTATCGTCAGAGGATGAGTCGTCGGATGAAGAGTCGGCGGATGATGGGTCGTCTAAATTGGCTGGGGATGGCTGCACGGGTGGATCTCCTCGGGCGGCCATCATCAGTCGGTATCTAAAAGGCGGGATCGGCACTAAATGTCCATCAGGTAGGCGTCGGCACCAATGGTTATGCTCATTACGGACCGGACCTTTCCCAAGTTCCGGGGGAATCACAGCACCACCGGGATGGTGCTGTGGCTCCGGAGGTCCTGGGGCAAGTGGAGCTGGAATCTCCGGTGGGTCCTCGGCTCCGTCTGAGGTAATCACTGGACCGGGTGCATGGCTACTAGGTCCGGAGGATGAATCGCCTGAGTCACTGGAGGGTGTCGACGACGGGATATGAGAATCGGCAACAATGGCAGGCGAGGTGGCTGACGAGTCTGGACTGCTCTCCAAAATGATGATAGGTGGAATATCCGACATCTGAACAAGGAAAAATAACTTTTTCCATGTCATTAAGACATAAAGCAAGCATGTATTAGGCAAAGTAACTACGACAGTCTAGATCATGTATAGCAGTAAGTAGCATGGCAATAATAACAAATCGTACAGAGGTATCATGCAATCGAAGCATATAGTAGCATGCAGTAGAGTAAACATGTAGCAGTATACGGCATATAGTAACAAAAGTAAGCAGCAGCATGCAGTAAGTTCCGTAGAAACAAGTAAACTAGCAAGTTGTAGATTAGTCCTATTAGTGAATCCTACTCGGTCGGGTCTTGACTCACTAATGCAACCTAATTCCCTACAACCAATGCTCTGATACCAAATGTGATGCCCCGTACTAAATCAACATGTACGGACCATCAACAACAGGATCATTACAAGGTCAAACACTATATGTTGTTTCAAAAGAAGTTTGCATTCATATGAAAAGGTGATGTCTTAACCAACATCAAATGTTTAACAACTAAAAGTATGCTTCTACGAAGAGCAAGAAATAATAGTACGTGACCCATAGGTCGTTACAAATACATCGTTTCAAAAGTAATATAGTTTGAATGCAAAATAAACGTTTCATGCGGTGACATCTCTAATAAGCGCAGCGGGTGTCTACAAAGCATGACTAGTACAGCGGAAGCAAGCAAACCTTAAGCACCTGAGAAAAACATGCTTAAAAACGTCAACACAAAGGTTGGTGAGCTATAGTTTATGTATAACAGTAATGTAAGGTAGGCCACGAGATTTCAGTGCTTCAATAGCGTTTCAAAATAGTATGAAAAGTATATGTATAACCGTGGGCACTTGGTAACTAACTTAACATTTATAACCCCCTGATAGTACACTTGACGAGTGCGTATGTTTATGAAGTATTAAACACCCGTTAAATACTAGCGCTACTAGCCCGAGTGGGGATGTCAAACCCTATGGATCCATATCTAAGATTCGCGTTCACCTGTTCAAAGACCAATGACTAAACGTTATCGAGCTAAGGGGAAAGTTTATGCCGTTGTATAACCCACACATATATAAAGTTTAAGTACTCATGCTTAGTATGTAAAATGTAAAATACGCATGTATTCTTAGTTCCCAAAATAGTTAAAGTAAAAAGGGATGCTATAACTCACAGTGGAAAGTAGTAAAAGTCGATACGCGGGAATAGTAAGCAAGTGGTTGGTCCGAAAGGTCCTCAACCTAAGTCAAAAGTTACTAAGTCAGTAAATCGTTCCCAAAGGTTTAAATGTATATAAATTAGGTCTTAAGTATCATCATCATTCATCATTTAACAAAAAGTGTAAAGTAAGTTTTAAGTCAAGACTAGGGTTTGAAATAAAGGCTAACTTCGTTCAGTCGCCATGACCTCTATACAAACTGAAATGAGGTGAGACCAGTGGCCATGGCTCCGCATATGAGTCCCCTAGAGGCTGACCAATTTCTAGAACCAAACTAGTCTTATTTTGACCGTGGTGATGGTTTAAGTGTGAGTAGGTCAGAAATTTCAGCATAACGTTAATAGGGTGTAGTGACTTTCGGGAGGCCATAGATCCTAAACCGTAACTTGGATTAAGACGAGGTATAAACGGAAAATTATTGACTCGAACCAAAATAACTGAAAATAAACTTTCCAGTAGCCCAGAGAGTCTGATCAGTTCCAGAAATAGTAAGTAAAGGTGTTCCGGTGGGTTCTCGGTGCTTAATGCTCATCACGGTTCTCATCCTTGATGCGTATAGCTTCAAGTGTACAACTCGTTGATGGGTTTGCATCATCTTAACAAAGGTTTGACCATCATAAAACAAGTGTAAGTCTAAGATATGTAGCACAACTCACTTAAGAGTTGTATGTAGTTTGATGAGCTAAAGTTACATCAAGATCTTAGATCCGACACATACATGAGTTACGAAAGTAATATTAAGCTACAAACTTGAAAGTAAACTAAATAATCAAGATATTAAGTTGTAGAACATAGTTCTTAGTTAGATCTTGAAGATCCTAGACCCAAAAGTCTAGATCCAAAGTTCTTAAGTTAGATCCTAAGTTATAACACTTGAATCTTTACTTTAATGAAACCACAAGTTATGAAACTTAGATTTTCATCTTGTAAAGTGTATATAAGCTTACAAGCTTTTGTTTACAACATAATAAGTAGACCATAAGCTATAGAAACTTAGATCTTTCATAAGTATGTGAAGTTATAACTAGAAAGTTATACTTCCATGTTCTTGAACTTACAAGTTAACTTTAGTTCAAGAAAAATGAGATCAAGATTAACTAATAACACTTGACCAACAACAACATGAATCACGAATTGAAAGTGCAAGAAAATGAAGAAATAAAATAAGTTTACAAGTAATAAGTTCATGGTTGTTCATACTTTTAAAGATTCAAGCCAAGGCTTTGATCTTTAAGAAAGTAAACCTTAAGTTTACAACATGAACTCAAGTATGATTATAAACTCATGAACTTTAAATCTTTTAAAACATTAAGTGTAGAACCATAACTAGAAAGTTTAGGTTCTTGTATGTTCTTATATGAACAAGATGATATGAAGAACAAACTAGAAAGTTTGATTCTTAATAACTAGTAAGTAAACAACAACAATAATCAAGTAATCAAAACAAGTAAGAAGTAAGTTAATGATGATGATGATGTTTGCTACGGTTTTAAACAAGAAAAAGAAGAGAGAAATGAAGCCTTGTTACTTACAATATTTTGAGAGAAAGATGAGAGAAAGTTGAGAGAAAATGTAAGTTTGTGTGTGTGAAGAAATGAGATAGAATACAAGTAAATAATGAACAAAAATTGAAAACAAAACTCTCCTCACACTCTACTAAAGCCGACGGCCAAGGGAGGCTCAAAGAGGAAGGGATCAATGCAACTTTCAAACATGGGAGAAAGGTGATAGCTTAGAGTGGTAATAAAGCAAATTGGTGTGGGAATATGGTGTAAATGTGCTAGTAACTAGATTCCCATTCACTAGTTAATCTTGTATTAATCTTACCAAGTCATTAGCATAATGTTGGGCTCCTTAATAGTCCATTAAGATAAGTAGGGTGGGCTTCTAAGTCCATTAACACAAGCCCAAGTCCAAGTAAGCAATAAACTATATAAATGCCCAAGTAATTAACTACTAACCTTAGTTAATTAAAAATGATTAATAAAAATAATCATGAATGTAAATAATATTCGAAAATATTATTCGTTAAAAGTACGTGTGTCACAAAGACAAGTCGGGACATGTAAAGTCGAATACGGTAACAAGTAAATGTAATAAAATACTTAATAAAAGTTGGAAAAACCAGGGTCGTTACAACATTAGTCAAGGCACGTTCAGCATCAATAGCTCTCTTGCGAGCATTTGCACCTTCAGCCATCTCAGTACGGGCTATGGCAAGAACAGACTCCTGATGCTTCTGCAGTTGCAGAGAAGATTCTAGGTGATTGATCAACAATAAAGTAGTTGCAGCGGTTGATTCCCTAAGTTGATCAGAGCGGAGAGCGTTGAAATGAGGTTTTAGCTCAGGGATAGCATAACCCTGCAAAAGAAAAATGTCATGATCAATATTGACAATTCATGTAAATAGAATGCAAGCACATAATTGCAAGATATTTTATCATTAATACCTGAAGAAGAGTTGAAAAATCTTTCCCCTTAGTAGCAGGGTTATCAATGAACGCCTGCAGCGCGCTCAAATAAGAAGGTATGGATGGCTCTTGAACATTTGATGATGTGACAGGAGGGATAGTGGTACTGGGAGGTGGAGAATGATAGGAGGCATCATCTTCCGGCCTGTGCTCATGGAATTCAGCTTCATCAAATAGAGTAAAGTTCAGCTCAGGAGTTTTCAGAACTTTATCTCCTTGGCTTTCAAGGTTCTCCTCCACCCTCTGCTCACCACCTTCAGTAGCCTTTCCTTGGCTATCATCAGAATCTGCTAAAATCACTAACATAAACAAATTAGCATTATGAACAAATATAACAGTTATAAGCAAAGATATATGCAGTATCAAGAAAGGGCAAAGTGGGCATACTTTTTCTACGTTTCAGCTTTGGGCTTCCCTCAGTGCTTTTTGCCCTCTTAGAGCCTATGCTCTTCTTGCGTGTCTTTTTGATTGGAGGAGGAGTGGGGAGCGTCTCACCAGTAATGTCAATCGAGCCTGTTGTTTACTGCTCAGTGGTGGGTCCTCCGTTGTCCGCTCAGACTCCGAATCACTCTCAGAGCCACTATTACTGCTGCTTCCTCCTTCTTTTTCAGCGTTAGTAGCAGCAGCAGCAGCCTTAGCCTCAGCGGCAACCCTTTCTGCCTCTAGCTTAGCAGGGGTTTTGTCACTAGCAGTGATCTCTAGGTCATCCTCAAGATCGAGGGATAAGATAGCAGAACGAACAAGCATCTCGGTATTTTCTGCAAAAATTAAACAAAGGCAAAAATAGCAAACATAAGCAATAATGGCATAAAAAAGATAGACAAATATATATGTTAGGATAATCATATCACATCCTACCCTGGTTTTTCTGGCGGAGTACTGGCACAAAAGTACTTGGCCATTCTTGGCTCACTTTACACATAACAAGTATTCCCTCAAACTTCTCATATGATCTGGGCGGAAGGCGGAGATTTTTAAGATGGTTCACTATTTGCTGCTCTGCGGCAGTTACCTTAACAGCCTTTCCCACACCAACATCTATAGATTTCCATTTCCGAACAATGGAATACTTCTCCGGAATAACCCCTTCGTCAACAAAGAAAAACGGACTCTTCCAGTCCTTCAAATTTGAAACTTTATTTTTCCCAACAAAATATGTATTTTGTTTATTGTCAATGGTAAGCCAGCAATGGCTAATCGTTCGTATTCTAAAAAGAGAGATAAACACTTCAAGGCATGGCTTTATATTGCTGGCATTGCAATACATTTCAAACAGGATAATTTTCTGAAGGCCGTGGGGATGGATTTGGCTCAGACAGGCTCCATAATATTTAAGAATGCGGTGAAGAAAATGTGTAAAAGGAACACGAAGGTTAACGTGTGTCAGTTGTAAGGCGTATAAAGTAATTTTACCAGAAGTAGGATATTTGGCCCTTTGATTGTCCGAAGGAAGAATAGGGTTGTATTGATTAAGATGATGAAAAGCGATCTACAAGCCGTCAAAATGGCTCTCCGATAATGATGATGCTATTGTGCTAACCTCAGGAAGGTCGGTTGTTTCTGAAGAAGAAAGCTCCACGTTCTCTTGGCCAGTACTCGGTGCAGAAGCCATGATAATAAAGTAAAACGGAAACAACAATTAAAGAATAGCAAGTAAGATGAAGAGTAACTGACCTTGAACGATGAAAAACCTTAAAAAGTTGAAAGAAAAGCTTGAAGAAAGTGATGAAGATTTGGGCAGGAATGTGCTTTTTGGATCTTGGCAAAGGTAAAAAATTGAAGGTAAAAGGGTTATGACGGTTTATATAGGAGTACATCAATGCAATTTTTATGGACACGATTGCGACACATGTACGGGCAAGTTTAAACGTGGGGTACGAAGTAACACTGTTTCCAGCTGGAGGCGCGTGGAGAATCTCAACCATTTAAAATTAATCATCACAGCGTCAGTAAATTTCGTCTGCAATTAATGCATGTAACGTTTTTCCCGATGCAAATGGCAAATGTGAAGACTTGTTTGGCATGCGTTGGCAGAAGTTTAACAACTTAATCATTTTTCAAATACTTAAGTCATTAAACTGGGGGGACTTAATAGTGTATCCTATCGTATACACGCATAAAGGCATAATATTCGTATGAAAATAGCATCAGGAACACTGAGAACAATGGTTTTGTGAAACTGTCCGTCAAGCGTTCTCCGCTGTGCAGGCTGCTTTCGTCATGCATAAGCCCTGAAGGCCGCCTAGCGCCTAAGCCCTGGCCGGAGAGCGCCTCATTTAGCGTAAATTTCGGATCACGAATAACAGAACATATCATCATCTGACACGTGTCCCTGAACAATCTGGTGGATCTGTCACTATAAATAGACTTCTTGGGTCGTCATTTTACACATTCTGACAACTTGAGAGCAGAGACTTCACCTTTCTCTCTCTCTATCACAGTACTTTTTCTCACTAGAAGTCATCCGGCTAGTAGCTCAGCGCTCAGTGGAAAAAAGATTGATAAAGCCACCCCACAAGTTTCTATACTTGTGAACCGGGTCTGCAGGGATTATTTCCCGAGGGTAAAAATCAATCGACAACACTCCCCCACCTTTAGCTAGATTACTTCTAGTATTGTGCTAACACACTAAGCCTTACCTCATAAGGAAATAGGTGTTAACATCTCCCAAATTAAAGAGAAATTTGTTAAGTTTCTCTTATATATATCATAATGGATATGATTAACAGTCAATGATAACCGGAAATGAGAAATACCTATGCAGCACCGAAAAGCGCATATGATGAAAAGTGCAGCGCATATGATTAAAAGCGCATATGATAAAAAGCGCATATGATGAAAAGCGCAGCGCATATGATTAAAAGCACATATGATAAAAAGTGCATATGATGAAAAGCGCAGCGCATATGATTAAAAACGCATATGATAAAAAGCGCATATGATTAAAAGCGCATATGATTAAAAGCGCATATGATGAAAAAAACATATGATAAAAAGCACAACGCATATGATTAAAAGCTCATATGATGAAAAGTGCATATAATGAAAAGCGCGGCGCATATGATTAAAAGCGCATATGGTGAAAAGGATATATGATGAAAAGCGCATATGGTGATTAATGAAAAAGCACATATGGTGATTAATGAAAAGCACATATGGTGATTAATGAAAAGCACATATGGTGATTAATGAAAAGAATATTGAGAAAGAATCACCAATGTTTCTTGAAAGAATTCAAGGTGATATAGGTGGACCGATTCATCCACCATGTGGACCATTTAGATATTTCATGGTCCTAATAGACGCATCTAGTAGATGGTCTCATGCTTGTCTATTATCAAGTCGAAATGTGACATTAGGAAAGTTTCTTGTTTGAATTATTAAACTAAAAACACATTTATCGATTACACCATTAAAAAGGTGAGACTTGATAATGTTGGTGAGTCAACATCTCAAGCATTTTATGATTATTATATATCTACAGGGATTATTGTTGAACATCCAGTTGCTCATGTGCATACAAAAAATTGGTTTAGCTGAATCAATAATTAAATGCATGCAACTAATAGCTAGACCATTGAAAATGAGTACAGAACTCTCAGAATTTATATGGGGACATGCAAATTTACATAATGCGATATTATTTCACATTAGACAAAGTGCAACTCATAAATATTCTCCCATACAACTTGATTTTGGTCGAGAGCCAAATATATCTCACCATTAGAACATTTGATTGTGCAGTGTATGTTCTAGTTGCACAATCACAACGCACTAAAATGGGTCCTCAAAGGAGGATGGTGATATATATATTGAATATGAAACATCTTCAAGTATAAGATATATTAAACCCATGACGGGTGATGTTTTTACCGCACATTATGCTGATTGTCACTTTAATGAAACATTGTTTCATAGGTTAGGGGGAGAAATAAAAAATAAATAAAAAGATGTTTCCTGGTGTGAACATAAATTAATGTATCTTGATCATCGCACAGAAGAATGCGAAAAGAAAGTTCAAAAATATAAAAAATAAAAATAAAAATAAAAATAAAAAAATAAAAATAAAAATAAAAAAAATAAAAATAATGCATATGCAAGAACTTGCAAATAAATTACCTGATGCATTTATAGATACAAAAAAGAGTGACAAAATCATATATACCAGCAGTAAATGCTTCAGCTAGAATTGAAATTACAAAAGCTGGTAATAATGTCACTCATGAGTCTTTGCTACGCCAGAAACGTGGGAGACCAATTGGTTCAAATGATAAAAATCTTCGAAAAATAAAATCAGCTAATAATGAGGTAAAAGAAAGTGTTCAAGAAGAACCACAAATCAATATTCCTTCTGCAGAGGATATTGATAAATGTAAACACATAAATTGCAATAAATTATGCAATAATATGGAACCGAAATGGAATGACAAAATATTGATGAGAATTTTTATATAATGACATCATGAATAAAGATGATGAGCTGGAACCAAAATCTGTCATTGAATGTCAAAATAGACATGACTATATACGAGCTGAATTGGAATTGCTCAATAAAAGAAAAGTTTTCGGATAAATCATTATCACTTTTAAAGATGTGAAACGTAGGGGACACATATGAATTTTTACCCGAAAAGAAAATCAGAAAAATGAAGTTACAAGGTAAAGCTAGACTTGTAACTCAAGACTTCTCTCAAAAGACCAGAAATTGATTACGAGGAAACTTATTCTCCTATTATGGATGAAATTACTTAATCAGTCTGGCAGTTTCTAAAAATTTAGAAATGCATCTAATGGATGTTATTACTACTTATTTAAATAAATCACTTGATAGTGATATATACATGAATATACATGAAGGGTTTAAGGTATCAGAAGCATCTAATGCAAAACACAAGGAAATGTATTCCATTGAATCACACAGATTATTAAATGGGTTGATACAATAGTATAACCGATTAAGTGATTACTTGATAAGCAAAGGGTATACAAATAACCTTACTTGCCATTGTGTTTTCATTAAGAAAACAACATCTGGATATGTGATCATAGCTGTTTATGTTGATAATCTTAACATCATAGGTACAAATAAAGAGATTCATGAAGCCATTCAACTTCTAAAAAAAAGAATTTGAAATGAAAGATCTCGAAAAAACCAAGTATTGCCTTGGTTTACAAATTGAGCATATGCCTAATGGTTTACTTGTACATCAAACAACATATACTGAAAAGATTTTGAAACGTTTCAATATGGACAAGGCAAAACCATTAAGTACTCCTATGGTGGTTAGATCACTCAATGTTGAAGCTGATCCATTTCGTCCATGTGAAGATCATGAAGATATTCTTAGACCAGAAGTACCATATCTTAGTGCAATTAGAGCCCTTATGTATCTTACAAATTGTACAAGACCTGACATTTCTTTTGCAGTTAATCTATTGGCAAGGTTCAGCTCTGCTCCTACCAAAAGACACTGGAATGGGATCAAACACATATGTTGATACCTTCGAGGAGGAACTAATGATTTAGGATTATTTTATTATAACGAATCAAAACAAGATTTGGTTGTTATTCAGATGCAGGTTATTTATCTGATCGACATAAAGCTAAATCTCAAACTGGATATGTATTCCTAAATGGAGATACTGCAATATCATGGCGTTCTCAAAACAAACACTTGTTGCAACATCATCAAATCATGCTGAAGTGATTGCATTACATGAAGCTACTCGGGAATGTTTTTTGGTTGAGATCAATGATACAACTCATTACTAATTCTTGTGGACTAGAATGCGATAAAAGTCCAACAACTCTCTATGAAGATAATGCAGCTTGCATAGCACAGATGAAAGAAGGGTATATCAAAAGTGACCGAACAAAACATATATCTCCTAGATTCTTCTCATACACTCAAAATCTCATTAAGGACAGCCAGATTGAAATGAGATATGTTCAATCCAACAAAAACTCTGCTGATCTTTTCACTAAAGCACTTCCAACTGCTATTTTCAGAACACACGTTCATAACATTGGCATGAGACATGTTCAAAAGATGTAACAGCTGAAGCAATGTCTACTTGAGGAGGAGTCAACTCTATGCTGCACTCTTTTTTCCTTAGCTAAAGTTTTTCCCACTGGGTTTTCTTTAGCAAGATTTTTAACGAGGCAACAACTTATAGTTGATCTCTTACAAAACAAAATTACTATCTAAGGGGGAGTGTTATGATAATAATAATAATAAATAATAAATGTATAGATAGTCAATTTTGTACAAAGATTTAGTCAACATTGTATGGCCATTTTTGTGTATAAATATGGAGTGTAAGTAACTCTTTAAACTTGCACATATATACACTTATCAATATATTTCTCACATATATACTCTCTCCATTTCTTCAAGAATAGACTACTAAATGTAGTTATAAACTAATAGATTTATAATAGTAACTATATTATAAATATATATATTCATTTAGCCCTCAATTATGACTTTTAAAATCAGCTTTTGTCAATGATATAGAGGGAGACGATAAGGTGGCACAACCAATCAGAAGTTCACCAGAGTCCATGCCCAAAAGATAAATTAACAAACCTAATTGGGCTAAGGATTACCACTGTGAGCCCAATAAGCGTTCCAGCTCAAGAAGGTAGTTAGTAGGCGACACGTGGCAACACAGGATTAGTCGTCATACGCGTTCATTAGATTTTTGTTAGTGAATCGCTGTAACCATTTGTATAAACTTGTATTCTACAATTCATTCTGTAACAAATCAATTACTCAATAACAATTTCTGTTTCTTCTCTCTCATTTCTTTAATTAGAGAATTGGCTCACTCGAAAAAAGCCATATCATTTTGGTGCTTTCATTGTTATCTCTTTGGGTAACAATGGCAAAATCTTCATCTCAAGGTGAATTACTTGATTAATTAACCGAACGAATCATTCAAGCTTTATAGCCATTAATTGTGATGGCATCTAACAATCAAATTCCTCAAACACAACCTCATCATACACCTGCAAATACACAACTAACACACGATCAAACTTTCAATTACAAGATACCTACCATGGAATTTCCAAAATTCAATGGAGGAGATCCAGCTAAATGGATCTATAAGTAAGAAAAGTACTTTGAATTTCATAAAGCCAACGACGGTCAAAAGTTGATTTATGCTTCAATGCACCTGGACAGTTTAGCGAGTAGCTGGTTCCAATGGGTAGAAATGACAAATCAAGTACATTCTTGGTCTGATTTCATTATTGCTATGAAGGTGCAATTTGGTCCATCTGCTTATGATTATCCTGTGGAGAAACTAACAAGACTGGTGCAAAAAGGATCTGTGACAGATTATCAATTGGAATTTCAGAAGTTATGTTGTCAAACTAAAGATATGACTGATAAAGCTCTCAAAAGTTGTTTCATTGTTGGTTTAAAACCTGAAACAAGGAGGGAAGTTAAGTCAAAAATGCCATTTTCTTTAAGTCAAGCTACTGGATTAGCAAAAATGTATGAAGATAAGTTGCATGATAAAGGTTTTACTAATTCTTGGACAAACTAATTCTTGGACAAGAAGTGTTGCAATTTTACCTACACCAACAAGTACAAGAATTAATACTTCAAGACCTGCAAGAATTATTAAGAAATTGTCAGAGATAGAAAGGGCTCAAAAGGATGCAAAGGGTGAATGCTATAATTGTTCTGAAAATGGCATAGAGGTCATAGATGTGTTATCAAATCTAATTTGCATTTGATAGAAGTAGAGGAAGATTATGAAGAGGAGGAATGTGAGATCACAGATTCTCCATTTATTGATTGTGATGCAGATGCAGGGGTTCAAAATCAAAGTGATTCACCTGCAATTAGCCTGCATGCTTTATTAGGGCAAGATAACCCTAGAGCACTTAGAATGGAGGGTGTAATTGGGGGCAAAAGAATCCAATTACTGGTAGATAGTCCTAGTAGCCATAATTTTATTCAAGAAAGAATGGTCAAATACTTAAATTTGGCTTTACATCTAACTGAACAGTTTCATGTGATGGTAGGCAATGGGCAGAATTTGAGGTGTTTGGGAAAGTGTGTTAATGTGAGTATTATTATCCAAGATTATACATTTCAATCTGATTTTTTTTGTGATAGACTTGCATGGAGCTGATGCAATTTTAGGCTTGATTTGGATGGAAGAGTTGGGTGATGTCACTACTAATTACAAAACCAAAACCATGAGTTTTATTAGTAATGGCAGAGAAATTTTGTTGCAAGGTATTACTCAAATTTCACCTGAAGTTATTTCTGGTAAACAAATGAAAAGGATTGTTAGATCCAATCCTGTGGCTGGGTGTTTCATGTTATGGGTACATGACACAACAAATGATGCAGAATTGCATTCATATGTTGTAGTAGACAATGTAATCAAGGAACCCTTGTCCTTACCTACACATTTAGCTCCTGAGATTGCTAGTGTGTTGCAGTATTACCATGATGTGTTTGCTGAACCCACAGAATTGCCACCCCACAGATTTTTGAATCACAAGATTACTTTGACACCTGAAGCACAACCAGTAAATGTTAGGCCCTATAGGTATCCACATTTTTAAAAGAATGAGATAGAAAAACAGGTTGATCAAATGTTACAAGCTGGGGTGATACAAGCAAGCACAAGTTGATTTAGTTCTCCTGTTTTATTAGTAAAAAAGAAGGATGGGACTGGAGGTTTTGCATTGATTATAGGGCATTAAATGCAGTTACTGTAAGGGATAGATTCCATATTCCTACCATTAATGAGTTGATTGATGAGTTGTTTGGGGCTAGTTTGTTTACTAAGTTGGATTTAAGGGCTGGGTACCATCAAATTAGGATGCAAGAAGAGGATAGCCACAAAACTGCCTTTAGAACACACTCAGGGCATTATGAATTTAAGGTTATGCCTTTTGGGTTGACTAATGCCCCATCTACATTTCAAGCTACAATGAATACTATATTCACTAGGCTATTGAGAAAGTGTGTCATTATTTTCTTTGATGACATTCTTGTGTATAGCAAAAGTGTTGAAGATCATGTAGAGCATTCGAAGTTGGTGTTTGAAATTCTTAGGGCAAACAAATTCTTTGTGAAGGCTAGCAAGTGTAGTTATGTTGTGCAACAAATTGAGTATTTGGGTCATATCATCAACATCCAGAGTGTGGCACCGGATCCTACTAAAATCAAGGCAATGTTAGAATGGCCTGCACCTAAGAACACTAAGCAATTAAAGGGGTTTTTGGGTCTTACAGGGTATTATAGAAAATTCATTAAAGGGTATGTTGCTATTGCTTCTCCTATGACAGAGTTATTGAGAAAAGATGCTTTTATTTGGTCAACTGAAGCTGAGATTGCATTTCAAACTCTCAAACATAGAATGGTAACAGCTCCAGTTTTAACTCTTCCAAATTTCAGTTTACCATTTCAGTTGGAAACAGATGCTAGTGGAGTGGCAATAGGTGCTGTTTTGCTACAAGAAAAACACCCTATAGCCTATTTTAGCAAGAAGATGAGTCTCAAACTACATAAATCTTCTACTTATGTAAGGGAATTATATGCTATTACTTCTGAAGTAGCTAAGTGGAGGCATTACGTATTAGGGTGCAAATTCATTATTTTCACTGACCATAAGAGGTTAAAAAGCCTAATGGATCAAACAATTCAAAATCCAGAGCAACAACATTACCTTACAAAGCTGCTTGGGCACCAGTATGAGATAATGTACAAGCCTGGAAATATAAACACCACTGCTGATGCATTATCTAGGTTACCTGTAACTTCAAAAACTTTATTAGCATTGACTTCAATTCAGTTTATTAAGGTGGAGGATTTAAAACAATTTATTAGTCAAAATGCTAGTTGTTTGGAATTGATGGCTAAGATTTCAAACAACCCTGCTGACAACCCACATTGGAAGGTGAAAGATGGGTTAATCTATCATAAGTAAAGGTTATTTGTGCCTGACATACTTAATCTGAGGTCTCAATTATTGGCAGAGTATCACTCTTCTCCCATTGGTGGACATACAGGGGTCCATATAAGCTACAAGCGTTTAGCAGCAAATTTCCTTTTGGTGGGCATGAAACAGGATATGCAGCAATTTGTTACTGAGTGTTTTGTGTGTCAACAAGTTAAAACACTCAACATAGCTCCTCATGGGTTACTACAACCTCTTAATATTCCAGACAAAGTATGGAAAGAGGTTAGTATGGATTTCATCAATGGGTTACCAAATTCAGGAGGATATACAGTTATTTGTGTGGTGGTGAATAAGTTAACTAAGGGTGTCCACTTTGGTAGTCTTACTTCAAAGTATTCAGTTGTGGCAGTGGCTCATTTGTTTTTTGAAATTGTGTGCAAATACCATGGCATGCCTAAGTCTATTGTTTTAGATAGAGATAAAGTTTTCCTTAGTATATTTTGGACTGAATTGTGTAAAGTGACAAAGACACAATTGAAGATGTCATCTGCTTTGCTTACCATCCACAGGCTGATGGTCAAAAAGAGGTGATTAATAGGTGCTTGGAGCAGTACTTGAGGTGTTTTGTGGCTGATTGTCCCAAGAAATGGCATCACTATCTGTCCTTAGCTGAATTTCACTATAATACTGCCATACATACTGCTACAGGAATCAGTCCTTTTGAGGCTATGTTTGGAAGACCACCACCTGCCATTTCAGATTATTTACAAGATAGTACAACTGTGGAAGCATTACACACTGTTCTACAGGAAAGGCATGACAAGTTCCAGGTATTGAAACAGGGACTAGCACAAGCCAAAGACAAAATGAAAGTGGTAGCTGACAAGAAGAGAACTGAATTAGAATTTCAAATTGGGGATCTCGTTTGGGTTAATTTACATCCCTATTGTCAAATTTCAGTGGTTAAACGGGTGAATCAAAAGATTAGCAAACGTTATTTTGGTCCTTATGCAGTGGAACAGAAAATTGGGAAGGTAGCTTATAGATTAGCATTACCTTCTACATCTAAAATTCACCCGGTGTTTTATATTTCACTTTTGAAGAAATTTAAGGGTGATGAAGTTATCAATTGTAACCCTTTGCCAGAAATGGATAATGGTAGTGGGCCATTGTTGTTTCCTCAACATGTCTTGGATAGGCGTGAAATTCTACGCGATGGACAAGTGATTTCACAAGTATTGATTAAGTGGGAATCGTTACCAGCTGAGGAAGCTACTTGGATTGATTTGGGTGATTTTGATCAATTACAGCAGACAATGAACCATGAGGACATGGTCAGTTTTGATGAACGGGGAAATGATATAGAGGGAGACGATGAGGTGACACAACCAATCAGAAGTTCACCAGAGTCCAGGCCCAAAAGATAATTAACAAACCTAATTGGTCTAAGGATTACCATTGTGAGCCCACTAAGCGTTCCAGCTCAAGAAGGTAGTTAGTACGCAACACGTGGCAACAGAGGATTAGTCGTCATAAGCGTTCGTTAGATTTCTGTTAGTGAATCGTTGTAACCAATTGTATAAACTTGTATTCTGCAATTAATTCTGTAACAAATCAATTACTCAATAAAAATTTATGTTTCTTCTCTCTAATTTCTTTAATTAGAGAATTGGCTCGCTCGAAAGAAGCCATATCATTCAACTAGATATATAGTAACAGTTATGGAGTATAAACTAAATTGAAAGCTGGGTTTAGTGCCCTCTTGATCACCAAGAGGTTGAGTGTTTGAGTTGCTCTACCCCTTTCTCCCTTTATAATTATTTTTTTTCTCTTAACCCATTTATTCGCTTACTTTTAATTTTATATAATTAACAAAAACAAAAAAAACAAAAAACCCAATATCACATGATGTACCATATTAATATCTTTTTCTAATTCATTCCTCTCACTCCTATTCTTTTATTTTAAAATCTGTTTTAAATTTAACAATTCTTACAATTTTTATATGACTTATATTATTTTATATTTCATCACTTTTTAAATATTTTATTTAAAAACTTTTATTTTACCTTTTCTTTTCTCATTTTCGTTATAATTTTTTTTCTACTCTCACACTTTACTATTTAATAATAAGAATATTCAAATTATATTGATTTTAACTATTTTAATTATTCATTTAACATATTTTTTCTTTGATTTTATTAAGGTTATTAACAATTAAATATTTAATTTAAAACTTAAATTGTGTACAACGAAACTTAACTAATTATTATGTTATATATATAAAAAAAAATTAAGGGGTCCGCCGCCACATCGCTCGACTGCCCCAAAACTTTAGATTAATTTAGTAACTTGTAACGAGTATTAAATGTTGGAAAAAGTGGTTAAGTAAAGTATGTTTTAATCAATTTGGCCACAAATTAATATATGATAAATTGTTTGATATTAATAAATATTTAGTAGGTTTTGTAGTCCTTGACGAGGCTTTTAACCGAGCTAAGGTGTGTCTAAAACGGATAAAAGATGAATTAGATATCGCGTCTTAAAGATGAATGTTTAGTGCAAAAGCTGAGAAAAAATTAAAAGCTAATTAAACTAACGTTTGAAAAACACTCATATCTTTTTGTCATTTTACTCTTTATTCTAACAGTTTCAGCTACTTTGCCAAATACCTAAATACATACAAAAAGCTAACTACTACCACTTACTAGATACCAGTTAATAGCTACCAGCTAATAGCTACAAGCTATCAGCTAAAAACTACCAACTAAGTTTTCCAAACATACCCATTCAGTAAAAAATAACAAATTTTTTTGACTATTATTTTCGACAACACGTCTCATATGTTTTAAGAGCTTCAATTATTATAATGAAAATCTCCTTTGAAACATTTAGCTCGACGTCATGACAAGCTTGTAACTGATATTTAATTGGAAGACACTAAGTTGGACGAGGAGCTCATGTACCACAAACTTCCTTTAAACCCTAATATTTTTTTAAAGGATAAAAATTTGTATACACAAAAAACCAATATAGAAGCCAACGATCATGGATCTCAAACCTGAATGTAAATGGGCCTATAAAGTTTTAACCCTACTACGCTCTACTGGGTAGCCCACATATTCAATCAAAATAGATTACCATTAACTGTTAAAGACTATACTCAAGAAGTTCACTATATGTAAACTTCAAAGTTCCTTTAAACCGGGTACTTCTAAAAACCCTCACATGCGAAAAGTGAATTTGGTTCAAGGCGACGATATGAAAAAATTCGACGAGCTTATAAAAGATATTTGAGTTCGCCTATTCGGGTTTATGAATTGTAGCTTTCTTTTGATTTTGTCGTTCTTTAAAATTTTTTTATTTGTAATTGTAAGTGGGTTAGGTTTTGGTTCCGTTCTTGTTAGTGGAGACTTGATTTAGATAGTTTTTTTTGTAGCCGCTTTCTAAGTACGATTTCCGTTTCTTTCTTGTATCTCTCGTTGAATTCGTTTTCTGTTCGCAAACGTTTTCCGTTTCTTATAAAAATATTCGTTATTTTGAAGGAAAAAAAAATGTAAACTACAAAATAAATCATAATCAAAATTCATATTAGAAATCAAAAATCAAATATGTTTATGTAAAGAATATATTTGTTACGAGTAATATTCATACAATACAAACCTTAATTCATGGAAATATTTATGTTCTTCCATGTATTATTAACGTGTACCGTACAACTCCGTAAGGAGGTACATTACATTTTACATTTGGTCGTCACACGACGACGTCTGATCAATCAATTTCCCTCTTTTTGTGAAGGACTTCTCCAAAACCCACGCTCTGAAAATTTCTCCCACATTTCATTCTCCAACGCCACCACATCTTTATCTTTCTCCGGCACCATAAACCGCTCCGCCGCCGCTATCACCGCCGGATGCATCGACAATTCATCCTCACCAATACTAAACTCACTTCCGCTACCACTACCTCCGTGACGGTTTATCGAAATTCGTCGTCCACGGGACCGACGAACAGC
Source organism: Rutidosis leptorrhynchoides (assembly GCF_046630445.1). Classification (NCBI taxonomy): domain Eukaryota; kingdom Viridiplantae; phylum Streptophyta; class Magnoliopsida; order Asterales; family Asteraceae; genus Rutidosis; species Rutidosis leptorrhynchoides. Next base: position 144,207,702 of record NC_092333.1, read on the forward strand.
GTTCCGGCAAAGACCCGCCGGCACTTTATACATCGTCAGAACCATAAAATCAACGAGTGCGCAAGGTAAACAGCAACAGACTGCGGCGACTTCCGCCGTGGTATGTCCGGCGACCTCCGCCATTCGATTGCCCCGACATGAAGCGTGTTTCTGGAGTAATTGGCGGCGTTCTTCTAGTGAACGGCGGAAAATGATTTTAGGTCTCGTCATTGTGATTATGCAAGTATATTTAAAAATTAGGGTTTCGGGAAATTGCGGTCGTCGGAAATTAAGTTGATTTTGAAACCGACGACCGGTTAAGTTGGGAGAATGATTGGGTGTTATAAATAAATTTGTACAGATATATGTGGTGAAAAATTGAATGAAAGACATTATTTCACGTAAATTTTTATTAATGAGAATTTACAGGGATGCAAATATAGCAATGGATCGTAATAAAAATACTGTTGTATTAATTTTAGATTCAAAATTCTTATACATAATATCATTGGCGCCAATAATTTTGTATTATTATTAATGATTCGAAGATTTGAGTTGCAATTGTGTAATAATGATGAGTCAGCCGTTCATAATTTGGTTTTTCTTTTTTTATGTGAGAAAAAAAGTTCATAATTTTCTGATTGGGTCTGTCACGGGTAGGGATGGCAATGAATCAGATATGGATCGGGTGATGCCGTATTCATATTCATATCTATTTAATTTTTTTTCATTCATATTATGGTTATGGATGATGGTGATGCTAGGAAAATAACAGTTAGTATCAGTTAAATATTCAAACTTGCAAAATATTACAAGAAAGTAATCAGCAGAGGAGTGGTTAGGGTTGTTGTTGGTTAAGTGAGAGGTCACGGGTTCGAGCCTGGGCAATGGTGTTTCTTTTTAAATGTTTGTTTCTTCAAAGGTTGTATTCTATAATTATTTTTATTATTATTATTATTATTATTATTATTATTATTATTATTATTATTATTATTATTATTATTATTTATAATATTATCGTTATTATTATTAGTAAAATTATCATTTTTATCATTATTATTAGTAAAATTATCATTTTTATCATTATTATTATTATTATGTATATGTATATGTATATATGTTTTCATAAAGATTGTAATTAAAAATTCTTTTCTACAAACTGTTAATGGTGAAAATATTTTAACAGGTAGGTAATACCAGAGGAATATTTAGATTTCACATTAATAAGTTACACTGTACATTCTTCGAATCTGATTCAACGGTTATTTACTATCCTACTTACATCCACAGATATACGAATTCGTTCACCACAGAATAATCATTTTCATTCAATTTCATATTTGGATTTTGACTTGTCAGAATCCAACAAGTGGCATAATAAAGAAAACATTGGACAAAAATAAAATTTGTTAGAAACAAACAAATTAACAATGAGAAATTTTGTTAAGAATCCACGCTAACAATATCCTAGCTAACTGTACCTAACTAACTGTTCCTAATTCCTTATTACATTTTAATTATCGCAATCTATTTATCGTAATTTATTTACCGCAATTTTAATTCTCGCAATTTTATTTATCGTCATTTAATTTCTGTTATTTATTTTACGCACTTTATTTATCGTCATTTAAATACTGTTATTTACGCATTTTAAATACCGGGACACGTATACAATGTTTTGACATATCATGTCGATGTCATCTATATATATTATTTGGAATAACCATAGACACTCTATATGCGGTAATGCTCGAGTTAGCTATACAGGGTTGAGGTTGATTCTAAAATAATATATATACTTTGAGTTGTGATCGAGTCTGAGACATGTATACAATGGGTCACGATACGTATTAATTAATTCGAATATTATATATTAAACTATATATAAATTATTGAACTACTAACTGTGAACTATTAACATTGGACAATTAAAATGAATTAAAATATTGATTATAATATATGAAACTAAAAATTTCTTCAAGTTTGCCACTTGATTTCATCTTAAACCTCATTTGTATCTTGACGATTACAATCTGCGTTCAAACCTTTCATGATTCTTGAAAACACCTCAATCGAGAGGATGAACCAACCGCACTTCATCTACGGAAGAAAAGATTGATGCATATAAATATGCACCTGAAAACACTCGAAACCTGAGTAAACGTTTAACACGTATCTATACTAGCTCCTTTGGCGTTGTTATTACCGAAAATAACTTTGCAATCCCTTTCCAAAGTAGCCAATTTTGTCACAGCTTCAGCAAATCAATTTTGACTTTCATTCGGATTAGCCTTATTATAACTTTGACATATAAGTTTGTCTTTCGTCATCGTTACCGGGGAACCGTATATATCCCACCACATTAGCAGTAAACTTACCAGCAACTTCATTGATCTTTGACTTTCCGAAAAGTCATTATATTCATGGAAACCCCATCATATACTCGTCTACATCTTGTAACAAGAATTGCCATACCAATTACCGGAAATCAACAATCAGTATTTTAAATCTCGCAGCGTTTCTACATCAACAGTTATATATGTACATATAACAATTATCTTTTAGAATTATGACCTTCCATTCTGAAATTCTGCAATGCACCCAATCTGTAAATCAATACTCTGAATTTTGAAAAGTTGAATGAATCAACAAAAACTGTAAACGACCTTAACAGCCAAAAGATTGATAATAAAGAATAGTATGTTGACAAAGCTCAGAAAGATTAGAACCGAAAAATGGATTGAGGAAACCATGAAGGAGGCTGTGGACAAATCACAAAGACTAAACCTACCTTCAAAGAATCCAAATGATTTAGTATCTGCTGAAACCATTAACGAATATCTTGCTTCTGACTCTAAATCTTTACAGACAAATCTTCTTCATCATCCATCGATATTAAAAATTCTAAGATATCATCGTATCTTTCATTATAAATATCCTCGATATTTCTGAAGATATTTTCATAACTATGCTTATCTGAAATCATTTATCTTTTCGCGATATCAGTGTTACATCAGAAAGAAAACTATTAGTTTCTATATTCTGAAAAATTCGAATTTAAAATTTGAATGTTTTGAAGTAGTGTTGGGAACTGAAGCATGAGTTAGTATAATATAATGAAACTTGATCAACGTGATTATATTACAGTAAGTCATGCTGAGTTTCTAATGGAACGTGATGATTCATAGACCCTACCGTCATCATGTGCCATGTTACATGACTCTTACATTCTACTAAATCTCTAAACAAAATCAAGAATATATTTTCTTGATAATTGTGACGATCGCTCCAAATCCATATGGACGAACACGTCATTCATCGATTTCATTGCGAGGTATTTGACCTCTATATGATACGTTTTGTAAACATTGCATTCTTTTGAAAAGGCACACCATAAATGAATATTTAAATCAAAGGTTTTCGACATCTGATGATTTTTACATATAGACAATCACCGTAAATAAGTTTACAATAGTACTCCATTGACAATGCAGTCAAAATAAGATACATGGTGATGATTTGGTGAATGCAACGTTTCCTTGATAAATATGCCATGTAAGACTCCATGCACATAGCTTGTCTAACACATAAGCAAACAGCGGAAGACTTCTAGGAAACCTGAGAATAAACATGCTAACAAGTGTCAACACAAAGGTTGGTGAGTTCATAGTTTTAATGTTTTGTATAATCTGTATATAAAGGTGGATCACAAGATTTCAGTTGTTTCATCTAGAAACGTTTATCAAAATATTCTACGAAATTGAGCACCCTGGTAACTAAACTTAACGTATATATAATTTGTACCCTTTGTATAATCATCTTAATAAATACACGCAAACCAACGTGTACGCTTCTCAAATAGCATACGTCCGTTAAAAGGCTAGTGCTCTAGCTCGGACGGGGATATCAAGCCCTATGGATCCATATATAACTACTCGCGCCCACTAGTTCTTATAACCGGCAGTTACTAGTTACCAAAGCTAAGGGATTTTCGGTTCAAACTCGGTGTAGAATTTAGTATGTACTTGTATCCATTGCGTTTAAAATAAAGTGCATGTATTCTCAGCCCAAAAATGTATATTGCAAAATCAATTAAAAAGGGAGCAAATGAAACTCACGCATATAAATATTGTATATCGGTTAATAAAGCATTTGCATGTATTCTCAGCCCAAAAATGTAGAGAGTAAAAGGGATCTTATGAAACTCACCTTATCAGCATATAAAGTCGTTCATCGTAATGTGATCGAAACTCAGAGTATCGAATAACCATAGATCTCAACGTATCAATATTGAGATTTAATATTGTAGAAAAGTACGTAGACGTAACGGAGATGATAAACACTAGGTTTGATTCACAAATATACCCCCGAACGTTACCCATAACCTCCTTGGCAATAACCCATAATTTCCTTAACTCTAGCTTGCTCGTAAACTTGTTTTGAAATCGTTTGGACATAACCTCGTCGTAGTATTTTATGTATAATACTAATAATATTACTAATAAAAATAATAAGATTAATAATAATAATATTAATCTTAATAATATATATATATATATATATATATATATATATATATATATATATATATATATATATATATATATATATATATATTTGAGAGACAGAGAGATTTTGAAAAAAAAAAGTAAATATATTCGAACAAAACTTGCGAGCTTTATAGACCTGGCCTGATTTCCACTGCCATGCGATCGCATGGCTGGGCAGTGTAATTCCCATGCGATCGCATGGGAAACTTTTCCAGCTCACAATGTTTTGGCAACTAGCTCGTCGACATATTTTTATAATATATATAATATATAATTTAAATTAATTAATTATATATTATATTTTATTCTCGTGCATAGTTGATTTGTAATTTTTGTTTCGATAAGTCGTACGTCGTCACTCGACTTATGTCCCGGTTCCGGTTTTTCGAATGTCCCTTCGTACGCTGAGAAAACTTGTACATTACATTTTGGGACATGTACCTTAGTCAAAATATAGCCTTAAATTATCCCTAAATTATATCACTCAAAATATAACTTATACATTTGAGTGTTTTGGTCATTTACATCTATAAATCATCGTCTCGCTATTTGTTAAAATACATTTTAAAATAGTGTTTACTGTAGGAAAGTTACTGTAGCAAAGTCACTGTAGCAAAGTCAATTTCACTGTAGCATTTTGAGTACTGTAGCGATTTGAAAATACTGTAGCAAATTAGTGTTTTGCTGGTTCATCTTAAATGCTTTAGTTAACTTATCTAAATATCAATCGAATCAATAAACGAATGTTACTATCGTTTACTAAATAACTTGAAATTATATATATGTATATATCTTTTTAATATACATAAATCAGTTTTTAAATACACATTGGAAGTTATTTATAAATAAATTTTAATAATAAATATTCCAACTTATCATATATATTCAAATAGATATTTAAACCAATAAGTTTAATGTACGGTCTCAAACAATTAATACATTGTTACCTTTTCAAATTATAGTATATATGTATCTATTTATATATAATTGTTCGCGAATCGTCGAAAACAACCGAAGGGTATTTAAATATATAAAAGTAGTTCAAAAATTTTGAGATTCAGTTTTACAGACTTTGCTTATCGTGTCGGAAATGTTAATCATACAAAGATTAAGTTTAAATTTGGTCAGAAATTTCCGGGTCATCACAATAATTCTATCTTTTCCAGTGACTTCTGATAATTTGGCAAATGTTTCGGAAATATGAATTGAAGTATAAAAGATGAGAGTTGTGGAAATAATGGGACGGAAAAAGTTCATTTATAGTGAAATATCCGACAGAGCAATCAAAACAGATTATCGCATTTAACCAAAGAGGATCCTAATTTCCTTAATTTTCGAAGAATCAAATCTTATTTAGATTTCGAAGATTTTCTTCTAAATCCCTTGAATTCCGGAATTCAATCGTGACTACGTAAAAATTAAGACGGATCTTTATTTCTCAGTTCACTATTTTGTGATAGCTTCACTCGTACTCTTCACGAAATCAAATTGCTTTATCCATATTTTTCACTGATGATAAAACTCTAATTTTCAACTCATATGAGTCATGGAAATATTTTTATTGTCAGCCATGACCATCCCAATCAAATTTCGGGACGAAATTTCTTTAACGGGTAGGTACTGTGACGACCCGGAAATTTCCAACCAAATTTAAACTTAATCTTTATATGATTTCGACACGATAAGCAAAGTCTGTAATATTGAGTCTCAAAATTTTTGAACTGTGTTCATGTAATCAATTGACCTTCGACCAGTTCTGACGATTCACGAACAATTAATTGTAACTTGATATGTGTATATATGTATATAAATAATAATTGTAAATATAATTTTAAATATTGTATGTTGTTGTTACTAAAATTTATTCATGTAGGGTAAAATAAAAATAGGATATTATAATAATAATTATTTAAAATATATATATATATATATATATATATATATATATAAAGTGTATTGAATATATATATATATATATATATATATATATATATATATATATATATATATATATATATATATATATATATATATATATATATAGTTTCGAATTTATTTGAAAAATGATAGTAACACTCAATTATCATTCGATTGATAATAAACAAGTTATAAAAGAACTTATGTGATTTTAAAATGAACGATGATCCGAAAATGAGTTATATAAATTTTAGGTTTATTAAAAATATATTTAGAAGCTAATTAATAAATTTCAACACAATTTATGTTTTACCCAGGATTGGGCGTGAACAGTGAGTTAGTTTTTGTTTAATAATTTATGATCGAATTTTATACCATAATGACTAAAATAAATAAATATAGTTAATGTAAAAATTTGGGATCTTTCTGAAGACTTTTATCCGCCACCGATTATCAACGGAGTACGAAAGAATACACGTCTAAAACTGTCAGCAAAATAGGAGATATATATTTTTTTCTCTTTTCATTTCCTACACGTTCTTTTGAAGATGCATATTATTATATTGTATTATAGTAATATATATGGTACATGAATTGAACCCACCAACTAGACAACTTGTAAATTTCATTTCTTGTATATTGTTTTCAACTTACAACACTAACCCATGTAAACTACTTCTATTCTCCTGGCTTCCCTTGATGTTCGATATACCATAACACCAACTACCATACCACAAACACCACATTTAAAATTGTTGCTGTTTATACCTTTTATTGCTATTATTGTTTACAACTCAAGCACCACCTAAACCCGATGTGTCTTTCTTTGTTGATCGAGCAAAATAAACCGTAAGCCACCTGCAACCATCGGCCATAATCATCACTACCTTTAGAAACCCACATTAGCTCTTCACCACCTCAACCGCCATTCCATTGTTTTCTAATTTGAACTACTGCTACCACCACGACACCACTCCATCACCGGAACCACCACGAGCCACCTTCGAACACCTTCATCTAAACCATCACCATATAATCGTTGTCTTTGATACTAACTTTCGATTTAAAAACCCACCCAAGAACAACCTACAACTAATACTTGTATTTCCTGTCTTACTCGATCAAACCCACAACAAACCACTTTGATGATCACCAAACCATCAACACCTTTTTTACTTCTTCTTTCTCTAACCCAATCATCAAACGACAAAACTAAGGACTAATACATATACAAACAAGCTACTGTTTTGCTTTCTACATCAATCACCACCATACGACTACAGCTTGCTTTCACTACTACAACTAGCCTTAAACCAACATCAAACCTCCATAGTTGCAACTCTTGCTATTGTAAACGATCACTACGAACCCAAACAAAAACTTGCAGCTACCTTGCTCGCTGATCTCCTGTTCCTATTCGACTTATTGATGTTGCAGCTGTTGACGAGCTCCAAAGAGCTCCACAAGGTCAACCCTAATCGACTACATGTTGCTGTTTTGTTTCGGTTCCTGTTTCAATCAGACCCACAGTCGAAGAACTAAAACCATTTTCAAACTACTCTTTTCCTTCTGTTATTTTTCTATTTTCTATTGCTTTCGAATAGCCACACAATCAAGGTAGTTGTTGGTTTATTTTGAACCGAAAACCATACACAAACCATTAATTATTGCTGCTATCATTTACTTAGCGTTTCTATAAACAAATGATGGTAGTAGTGACGATTTGTAGTGAAGAAATTACGAAGATAGTGATGATGAGAGGCAGTAGACGATTAGGGTGAACGGAAGCTTTTGATTGTTTTTGAGGTTCACAGCTATATTTTTTTTTATCGTAACAAGCTCCAGGCACAAGTCCAACCATACTAAAAATTCATATTGGGCTAAGTGCAATTAATTGGGTTGCTAATAACTAGTTTCGATATTGGGCTGTGTTGTTGGGCCAAGACCCAGTTTACGTTTCTAATAAAACGTATTAAAGATGATGATGTAACGATTTGATTATGGTTATGGATGATGGTGATGCTAGAAAGATAACAGTTAGTATCGGTTAAATATTCAAACTTGCAAAATATTACAAGAAAGTAATCAGCAGAGGAGTGGTTTGGGTTGTTGTCGGTTAAGCGAGAGGTCGCGGGTTCGAGCCTGGGTAGAGGTGTTTCTTTTTAAATGCTTGTTTCTTCAAAGGTTGTATTCTATAATTATTATTATTATTATTATTATTATTATTATTATTATTATTATTATTATTATTATTATTATTATTATTATTATTATTATTATTATTATTATTATTATTTATTATTATTATTATTATTATTATTATTATTATTATTATTATTATTATTATTATTATTATTATTATTATTATTATTATTATTATTATTATTATTATTATTATTATTATTATTATTATTATTATTATCATGCAAGATATAAGTATAAACGCAAGTTAGAACGATTGCATAAGTGTTTGGTTAAGTTTGACTAAAATTCAAACTTGGTCACAGTCAAAGTCAACGGGGTCGGGTCGGGTTTCCGACCATTACACAAAAAAATGTAGTCATATATAAGCATGTTGGCAAAATTTCATGTTAAACGGAGTTGAGAGTAAGCGGGAACGAAAGTGCAAAAATCAAAAATTGAGTTTGGTCAGGGGTTTTCTCGCTATAGCGAGATTTTGTGCACACCAGGGCTCGCTATAGCGAGGCCCCTGGTTTCATGTGCTGTTGCTGAATTTTCAAGTGCACGAACCAAGCTTCTTTCAAACACAACTAATGAACCGTAAACATTCAAAACACGTATCTTATATCGTTGGAAAGGTAATTTAACAAGGAATACAATTAAACTAAAACATCATTTGCAATACCCGAAATCTCGCCGAATGATCATTATTTAACGTTTCAAGCTCAAAAATGCAAATGGTGATTCGGGAATCCAATTTACACATACGATATGCCGTTTCGAAGGTAATTAAACATACATTGCAACTAAACACTTATCAACAACATCAACAAGCATTCAATGCATTAAAAGTTCGTTTTAAGTCTATCAAACCCTAACCAAAAATCATAAAATCAACAATCATGCTAACGAAGTTTTTCTAAATCAACTTACATACCAAAATGAAGCTAACGATGATAGTAACCCATTTAATACATGAACTTTAATATTTTCACAACATTTAATCATCCAAAACTCAAGATTAAACACACCCATTTCAAGTTCATGCTAGTTTATGCAAAATAACAAGATCGAGCAAATAAATCACATATTCATGCTAGACTCGAGCCATAGACACTAACTAACACCATTTCAAGTCTATAAAACGAATTTAGAGAAATCTAGAGTTTTTAGAAACTTTACCGCAAGTAGTGAAATTGGTACCAAAACGTAGAGGATGAAGAGAGGATTCCAAAAGTACGATTCGTTTTGATGCTAGCTTCCTATTCTTGATTTAGATGATGAATTTGTGGAGAAGATGAAAAGGATTCAAAGTTGGAAATAATAGGTGAAAGAAAAAGAGAAAAGAAATGAAATGAAAATGAATGGTGGGGAGGGGTGGGTTGACTAGTTGACCTAGTCACTAGTTTGCCCACTTGGCAACTTTAGTCCCTCGAGTTTAAAAGCGGGTGCGTGAATTAACCAAACGAATTAATTTAAATACGCAAGAATAAACAGGAGATGTTATAATCGAATAACGAAAATATTAAGAACGTTAATTAACGAAAGATACGAATTTAGATAACGAAAGATATTATCAAAGAAAAAGACGGGCGTTAAAATAATTTAACGGAAAAATACGGGATGTTACATTACCCACACCTTAAAAGAAATTTCGTCCCGAAATTTTGTTAGAAGTAGTAAACGTCGCTTCTTCCTCGAGGTTTTGCATCATCGGATCTCCGAGTAAATGAGGGTACTTTCGTTGCGTTTGGATCTTCTCGTTCCCAAGTAAACTCGGGTTCTCTTTTGGTGTTCCAACGAACTCGAACAAACGGGATTCGGCTTTGTTATAAGGTTTTGAACTCACGGTCCACAATTTTAACAGGTCCTTCTACGAAGTGAAGTTTAACATCGATAATAAGCTCATCGAAAGGAATAACATGTTCTTGTTCGGCAAGACACTTCTTCAAGTTTAATACAAAAAATGTAGGATGAACGGGATTCAATTGAGTTGGGAGTTCGAAACAGAAATCAACGGGTCCAATAAGCTCCAAGATTTCAAAAGGATCAAAATATCGTGGATTTAGCTTTCTACATTTCTCGAAATGGATTACACCTTTTCAAGATGCGGCTTCTAACGTTACGCGGCCACCCACTTGGAATTCATGAGGTTTACGTCTAACGTCGGCATAGCGGCGATTACGGGCCGTCTTGAGCCTTTCTTGGATTTGAACGATCTTAACGGTTATTTCATGAATGAGTTCGGGTTCGGTGGTTTGCTTGTTGCCTACTTCGGCCCAACAATTTGGAGAACGACATTTGCGGCCATATAAAGCTTCGAATAGGTGTGGCGTTACTACGCGAATGAAAATTATCGTTGTAAGAGGAATCAATTAAAGGCAACAATACAAGTTCGTGATATGTTTTTCCAAGGTTTGAATCGTACGTTTGCTTGGTCCGTCGGTTTGTGGATGATACGCGCTGCTCATGTTTGAACGTGTCCCCCAAGGTTTCTTGTAAGGCACTCTGAAATTTAGAAGTGAAACGAGTATCTCGATCCTAAATTAAATGGCAATGGCACGCCATGTCGAGATAGAATTTCTTTAAGATAGCTTTGAATAAGTTTGTTAGGACAAGTTTCTTATCAGTTTCTGAAAACGTTCGTTATGACTATTCACCCTCGAGGCGAATACTAGTATAACATGAAGAGTCTCTCTCTCCATCGAGAATTTAGTATAACATGAAGTACGAGTGTAATGCGAGAGAAGTTTCCGCCCCGATGTGAGCATATCAATCATTTTGTAGTTCGTCGATAAAAGTGTGCGAAAACGAGATAGTATACGTAGTTATATATATTTTGGAGTTGAGTAGTAGTTGGCCGTTTATCGGAAGCATAAGAATGGTAAGTCAATGAGGAAAGATGTATCCTCGGATTGTGTGTTATCAATATTCTCGAAGTTTTTAGATGGTAGCAACAAAAATGACGGAGTCATGTAACACGGTACGTGGTGATGAGAAGGTCGATTGAGCCCCATGATTAGGTACCCAAATTTCTTCAGGCAAAATAACGAATTCCAGTCTTTTGATTTTAAGTCGAGAGAGGAGGCCTTTCAGGTGTTCACTTAGAAATATTTTCATATTTGGGTTCTATTTTGTGTTGCACGAATTCGACTAGCGAGGTTGGTGTGGATAATCACGTTCAAGGTTCGGACACGGAGAGGTTTAATTCCTTCCTTTTGGCTCAAGGCATCGGCTACAACATTTGTCCTGCCCGGATGGTAATGAAGTTCACGATCATAATCATTAAATCTTTCGGTCCACCATCGTGGTCTCGTGTTAAGTTGTTTTTAATTGAAAATGTGTTGGAGGCTTTTGTGGTCAGTGAGATCGGTACCTTTGGTTCCATAAGGATAGTGTCTCCACATCTTAAGTGTAAAGACAACGGCTCCAAGTTCGAGATCGTGTATCGTGTGGTTTTTGTTCGTAGGTTTCAATTATCGGGAAATGTAAGCGATAACTTCCCTTCATTGTATTAACACACACCCAGAACCTTGTTTGGAGGCGTTGCAATATGTAACAAGATCATCAGTGTATTCGGAAAGAGATAAGATAGGTGCGGTGGTTAACTTTTTCCTTAAGATTTGAAATGCCGACTCTTGTTCGGCGGACCAAACGAATTTCTTTCCTTGTGAATTAACGAGATTGAATGACGAAAAAACAGAAAAGTCAGAAATGAATCTCTGGTATAACCGGCAAGGTACAAAAATTTACTAATATAATCCGGGTCGTGGGGGTTTCCCAAATATGTATGGCTTCATTTTCTGCGGGATCGACTTTAATACCTTGACCACTAATAACATGGTCTAGAATTTGGACTTCGTTTAACCAAAATTTACACTTAGAGAATTTGGCATAGAGTTGTTCTCTCCTCAAGAGTTCGAGCATAAGACAAAGATGTTGTTCGTGTTCTTTTCTCCTTCGGAGTGTATTAGGTTGCCTTGGAGGAATACGATGACGAAGTTGTCTAGATACGGCTTGCATACGCGATTCATAAGATCCATGAATATAGCCGGGGAGTTAGTTAAACTGAACGGCACTAAAAGAAATTCATAACTACCGTGGCGAGTTCGAAAAACATTTTTGGAGACATCTTCTCCCTTAACCCTCAATTGATGATAATCGGAATGGAGGTCGATTTTTGGAATACACACGAGGTCCTTGAAATTGATCAAGAGGTTATCGATATGGGGAAGAGGATATCGGTTCTCAACTGGTAATTTATTTAGTCCACGATAATCGATACACATTCTTAGGGAAACATTTTTCTCCTTAACGAAAAGGATTGGGACTCCCCATGGTGAACGGCTAGGTTGGATAAAACCACGATCAAGTAGTTCTTGGAATTGACTTTGTAATTCTTGCATTTCGGATGGAGTGAGCCTATACGGTGCACGTGCTACATGTGCAGCTCCTGGTATAAGATCGATTTGGAATTCAACGGCCTATGAGGTGGAAGTTTCGGTAGTGCCTCGGGAAGAACATCGGAAAAGTCACTGACAATCGGTACGTCCTCGATACGTTTTTCATCGGTTTCGGCTTTCTTAACGTTAGTTAGAATTGTAAAACAACCTATCCGAAGGTATTTTTCAACGTTGAGGCACGAAATGAGGTTGAGCCCGGTGCAACCCTTTTTGCTACAAACGATCAAGGGTTCACCGTCCTCGATAGGGATACGAATGGTTTTTGAGATCACAGGAAATGTTGGATTTTGTCTTGGCTAACAAATCCATACCAATTATCACATCGAAGTTCTCTAAGTCTATAGGTATCAAATAGATTTTGAATTCTTTACTCACCATTATTTTGAGCCATTGGGACTTTGGTATGGCTTATCGTAATATAACCACGTCGATCAAGTGTCGTTATATTTTGCTAGTTCGTACCTCCATTCCAACACCTCTCCATATGGTTAAGTTTGTGTAATCGTGGAGATTGCAAATGAACAAGGTGCAACGACATCTTTAACCAGACTCATATTTAATCGATAGAGCTAGTGCAATCTCTGAGAATGTGTTTCCCGGGGGAAATGTATAACTGATTGTTCACGTCAAAACGTTCAAAGTCGATTAGTGGTATCCCAGGTATAAAGAGAGTAATGAATCATGGTAACAAGTAGTACGCAACAGTAGTGATAAGTAGTGATAGACGATATTCATCGATAGTAGTGGTAGTAATAACGTATGGTGATATATAGTGAGGAGCACTAGTGTAATATCAGTAGTGAGTAGTGACCGTAATAGTTGTGAAAGTTTCACCACACTGGTAGGTAGTAAGCCGAGACGGCGATGAATAACATGGGAAGGCAGAATTTCCAAACTAGGGTAGCGAATGAAGTCGCGTGATCCTTACGTGTATGAATCTTAAGTTTACGTGTGTTACCAGAAAATGACAGAATACGGATTCGCATGAGACTTAGGTACAATTAAGAAGTTCACCGTAGAAAGTTTCAAGTATTAATGCACAAGTAGTCAAGTAAGTGCTATCTATAGCAAATGTATGTCAGAATGCAATGGCCTACTATTGGGTTGTAGTCTAGATTCACTAATGCGTCCTAACGACTCTGTTAGACACATTAATGCATATCTTAGTTCCCTACAACCAACGCTCTGATACCATCTGTAACGACTCGGCAAAAACGTCATTGGCGGCGTCGTTAACTTAGGTCCCGTTACGTGGTCATAGTCCCTAAATGAGACGCGTTTGACCAAAATTATGTCGCATTCATTTGAAACGTGTATGACTTGCAAAGTTTTATGTTACCAAACAATTCGACAAAGAGTTTAAGTTTACAAAAGTTATCAAGTATAAATGAAATAACTTGCGACATAATATAAGTTGAAAAATTTCGAATGCTATCAATAGCGTATGCATGTAATCATTTAAGTTTGAATCCAACGGTGCTATCACTAGCGTATGCATGTATGCTTGACCCCAAGCAAGTAATCAAAGTGTAGGGAAGCATGTATCAAGTAGCCACGTATGAACCTGAGAAACATATAGAAAACTGTCAACGAAAAACGTTGGTGAAATCATAGGTGTATTTGTAAACGTTGTTTTTGAACCTAAAGATTTTGTATTTCCATAACGTTGATTATCTAAATCGTTTGCATTCCAAAGTTGTTGTTCGTTTGTGGAGCACCCAATTATCAAGACTTAACTGTTCACGTACCCCATTATCATAGTGTTAGAACCTACACTATATACTCGAAAATATATTTCATCCGCTAACGGTAGCGAACCGTCCGAATGAGGGCTTGTCAAGCCCATGTGATCACATAACATAAGTTCACGTTTACACCCTGCAAGTGTAACTAATGATAATTGAATTGAGGCCTATTTGTTCTAACTCGCACGTGGAACGTTTGTTTCCGTACTTGTGTTCAAAGCATAAAAGTATAATACGTATATATTTCTCATCCCATAGTTTAAAGAGTAAAAGTTGTTGAAAAGGTGGGACTATGATCTCACCTTGATTGCTTGAAAGTAAATGTACTTCACAAAGTAACGTGTGCAAGAACGAATGCTAGTCTTGACCTAAACAAATAAGTTGTATCAATTACCGGTTACGACACAAGGTCGGGCGAAATGTGTTCAATTAGTCCTATGGCTCGTTACGACTCGATTATATAGCATGTGAGTCACGTTGTCAAGTTTCATGCAAGATATAAGTATACACGCAAGTTAGAACGATTGCATAAGTGTTTGGTTAAGTTTGACTAAAAGTCAAACTTGGTCAAAGTCAAAGTCAACGGAGTCGGGTCGAGTTTCCGACCGTTACACATAAAAACGTAGTCATATATAAGCATGTTGGCAAAATTTCATGTTAAACGGAGTTGCGAGTAAGCGGGAACGAAAGTGTAAAAATCAAAAATTGAGTTTGGTCAGGGGTTTTCTCGCTATAGCGAGATTTTGTGCACGCCAGGGCTCGCTATAGCGAGGCCCCTGGTTTCAGGTGCTGTTGCTGAATTTTCAAGTGCACGAACCATGCTTCTTTCAAACACAACTAATGAACCGTAAACATTCAAAACACGTATCTTATATCATTGGAAAGGTAATTTAATGAGAAATACAACTAAACACATTTCATTAAACAAAAACATCATTTACAATAACCGAAATCTCGGCGTACGATCATTATTTAACGTTTCAAGCTCAAAAAAGCAAATGGTGATTCGGGAATCCAATTTACACATACGATATGCCGTTTCGAAGGTAATTAAACATACATTGCAACTAAACACTTATCAACAATATCAACAAGCATTCAATGCATCAAAAGTTCATTTTAAGTCTATCAAAACCTAACCAAAAATCATAAAATCAACAATCATGCTAACGAAGTTTTTCTAAATCATCCTACATACCAAAATGAAGCTAAAGATGCTAGTAACACATTTAATACATGAACTTTAACATTTAAACAACATTTAATCATCTAAAACTCAAGATTAAACACACCCATTTCAAGTTCATGCTAGTTTATACAAAATTACAAGATCGAGCAAATAAATCACATATTCATGCTAGACTCGAGCCATAGACACTAACTAACACCATTTCAAGTCTATAAAACGAATTTAGAGAAATCTAGAGTTTTTAGAAACTTTACCCCAAGTAGTGAAATCGGTACCAAAACGTAGAGGATGAAGAGAGGATTCCAAAAGTACGATTCTTTTTTATGCTAGCTTCCTATTCTTGATTTAGATGATGAATTTGTGGAGAAGATGAAAATGATTCAAAGTTGGAAGTAATAGGTGAAAGAAAAAGAGAAAAGAAATGAAATGAAAATGAATGGTGAGGAGGGGTGGGTTGACTAGTTGACCCAGTCACTAGTTTGCCCACTTGACAACTTTAGTCCCTCGAGTTTAAAAGCAGGTACGTGAATTAACCAAACGAATTAATTTAAATACGTGAGAATAAACGAGAGATGTTATAATCGAATAACGGAAATATTAAGAACGTTAATTAACGAAAGATACGAATTTAGATAACGAAAGATATTATCAAAGAAAAAAGACGGGCGTTAAAATAATTTAACGGAAAAATGGGGGATGTTACATTACCCGCAACTTAAAAGAAATTTCGTCCCGAAATTTAGGTAGAAGTAGTAAACGTCGCTTCCTCTTCGAGGTTTTGCGTCTTCGGATCTCCGAGTAAATGAGGGTACTTTCATTGCGTTTGGATCTTCTCGTTCCCAAGTAAACTCGGGTTCTCTTTTGGTGTTCCAACGAACTCGAACAAACGGGATTCGGCTTTGTTACAAGGTTTTGAACTCACGATCCACAATTTTAACGGGTCCTTCTACGAAGTGAAGTTTGACGTCGATAATAAGCACATCGAAAGGAATAACAAGTTCTTGTTCGGCAAGACACTTCTTCAAGTTTAATACATAAAATGTAGGATGAACGGGATTCAATTGAGTTGGGAGTTCGAAATAGAAATCAACGGGTCCAATAAGCTCCAAGATTTCAAAAGGATCAAAATATCGTGGATTTAGCTTTCTACATTTCTCGAAATGGATTACACCTTTTCAAGATGCGGCTTCTAACGTTACGCGGCCACCCACTTGGAATTCGAGAGGTTTACGTCTAACGTCGGCATAGCGGCGATTACGGGCCGTCTTGAGCCTTTCTTGGATTTGAACGATCTTAACGGTTATTTCATGAATGAGTTCGGGTCCGGTGGTTTGCTTGTTACCTACTTCGGCCCAACAATTTGGAGAACGACATTTGCGGCCATATAAAGCTTCGAATAGGTGTGGCGTTACTATGCGAATGAAAATTATCATTGTAAGAGGAATCAATTAAAGGTAACAATACAAGTTCGTGATATGTTTTTCCAAGGTTTAAATCGTACGTTTGCTTGGTCCGTCGGTTTGTGGATGATACGCGCTGCTGATGTTATGCGAGGTGTATATAAAATAGCTTAAATTTTACTAGGAAATACTATTAAATACGATACAATTTTACACAAGATATTTATTTATTTATTGAATGGATATACTTAAACCTTGCTACAACACTTATAGGCAGTGTACCTAATCGTACAGTAGTGTAGTTTTTAGTAAGTCCGGTTCGTTCCACAGGGAATCTTTTTCACAAAGCTTAACGCTATATTAGTTTAAATTTATAAAAATACGAATATATATAAGTAATATAATTATTATAAGGGGGGTTTTTACCGTTTAATGACCGGTTTGTCGATTTTAAAACTTTAGTCGCAGTTAAAACTAAAATTAAAAATAAATACAAAACTTAATGTAAAGTAAATAACGATAATGAAATTGCGATAAATAAAAGTGCGATAAAATAAACTTGCGATAATTAAAAAGTACGATAATTAAAAGTGCAATTAAATATAATAACAATAAATAAAAGTGCGATAATTAGAAGTGCAATTAAATATAAAATAAAGAAAATTAAATATGAAATAAAAGAATTATGCTTATTTAAACTTCCGTAATCATGATGTTTGACGTGTTGATTTTAGTTTTATGCCCATAGGTTAATTGTCCTTTGTCCTGAATTATTTCATATGTCCGTCTGGTTTTTGTCCATAACAGTCCATCAGTCATAAATATAAAGTACGAGTGTCCTCCTCAAATTATCCTTATACCCGAAGTTAAATATTCCAACTAATTGGGGACTTAAACTGTAACAAGATTTTAATACTTTGTTTAATAATTACACCAGGATGTCGACTGAATGTAACCCAAGGTTTTAATACTTTGTTATCAATTACGCCAAGTGTCCTTGTACATAATTTTACCCCTGTTTTAATAATTCTAGTGGCTATTAATCCATTCCCGTGTCTGGTTAAATGAACGATTATTCGTACATATAAATACCCCGCCCATCGTGTCCGATCGAGTGTAAATGGTTATTTATAGGGACGCCCAATTGTAAATCTTTATATTAACATTAACAAACTATCATTTAGTTAAACAAATATAAAGCCCATTAATAGCCCATAGTCTAATTTCCATAAGTGTCGTTCTTTTGTCCAAACCCCAATTATGGTACAAAGCCCAATTACCCAATTTTAATATTTTTAGCCCAACATCATGATTACTTCGGATTAAATAAGCATAATAATAACTTAGCTACGAGACATTAAATTAAAAAGGTTGAACATAACTTACAATGATTAAAAATAGCGTAGCGTTACACGGACAGAATTTTGACTTACACCCTTACAACATTCGCTAACATACCCTTATTATTAGAATTAAAATTAAAATTAAAATTAAAATATAAATATAAATATAAATATATACTACGTATATAGATAGAGAGATTGATATTATGGATGATTTTTACGATCAAACTGCGTTTGCTTTTATAGGGATTTGAGTCCAGGGAATCTCCGCGACTCGCGTAATTTTTTGCTTTCAAACTCCGCGAGTCGCAGAGTTTGAAATTCCACATCACCAGCTTTGGCTTCTTTCTTGCCGACGATTTTAAATATTAATATAATATATATATAATTTTTAAGAATTATTTATATATTATATTATATTCATGTGCATAGTTGACTCGTAATTTTTAGTCCGTTGCGTCGAGCGTTGAGAGTTTACTCATGTCCCGGTTCCGGATTTTCGAACGTCCTTGCGTACAATTTAATATCTTGTACTTTGCGTTTTGAATCTTGTACTCTTGTAGTTTCGAGACATTTCTTATCAATAATTGGAACCACTTTGATTGTATTTTGTACTTTTGAGCTTTTTGGACCTTTGCGTCTTTAATTCGTCGAATCTGTCTTTTGTCTTCACCTTTTATTATTTAAGCGAATATCACTTTTAAATAGAACAATTGCAACTAAAAGCTTGTCTTTCTTGAGGAATAATGCTATGAAATATATGTTCGTTTTTAGCATTATCAAATATTCCAACACTTGAGCGTTGCTTGTCCTCAAGCAATATGGTCTTGAAATACTAGAATCACTTCTTTATTCTTCACACTTTGTACATCAGTGATTTCTATACGGCGGTATAAACAATGGTAGTAACGATATGGTTTACAGTCCCACATGACTATAAAATTTAGATCCATTAAGGAAATTGGATCTTTCTGAAAACATTTGATCTTTTGAAAATTTTAATCTAGCTTTTACCCTAGATAAGTTTTCCAGAATAACCCTTCACCGGTGTTTGCAAAATATTTTTGTGGGTTTGGTGGGTTTCAGATTTGAAAATTTTAGCTCAAAACTTGCGGTTTTGTGTCACCCACTTGCTAACCTTGTATTAGGAAAGCAACACGTCCAGTATACTTGCTCCGTATATTACCTTTCGGTAAACTACCGTCCGGTTGTAAAGGAAAGCGTTGAACAAGCAACTGTTAAGGCAATGTCCCCTGACATGCTTTTAATTATGGTCTATAACGTGTCGGACGCAATTACTATCCTTGGTAGGAGCAATAGTAAAGCTCACCCTTATGATTTTTCGGTCTGGCACAAGGTCCTGTCTTCGACCATGCTATGCAACCACCGTTCTTACGGTTGACACCCGATTTGGTTCAGGTGACCTAATGGATTCCAGGAAAATTCTTAGGATTTTACGTTCAATGGTAATGAACGCATTGAAAATGGGTTTTCAGAAAACAAATCGATTTGTAATTTTGATCAAAATATTTTCTCGTTCAAGCTCGAGTTTAGATATCATTGAATTCCATGAGTTTGAATTCTCAATCTTTAAGGTCAATCTCTAGGATTGAGTAATATCAGGCTTAAAAGCTAATTTTTAATCTTTAAGGAGATTATCCTTTCTGGGGATCTGATTCATTAGTCTTATCCAACTAATTTGCACGGTGCCTCCCCATTTTACGAGATAAATCCTTCTCATGGTTAGGATAAATCTGACCACTTGGTGACCCTGTTTTATGCTGAGGTCCGTGGATTTCCTGCTGATTTTAGTGATGACTTTTCTAGATTTTTCGTCAACCTACAGCTGGTCTGGACGACAACTTCTTGACCTAAATCAAGAAGCGCGTTTCTTTTTCGAAAGACTTTACTTCCTTTTAACGATGGAATTGATTCATCGTGTAGATTCATCTCTTCTTTTCTTTCATCGGGTAAAACAGTTTAGTTTAGTCCAAAGCAAAAGTATTTTCAGTTATTTGTTACAGAAATATGTGACATATGTTTAAAATATCTTGGTAAATTTTCCCACACTTGGCTTTTATTTTCCTTTTTATTGTCCTCTATTCCATTTTAAATGAATTTTATCATTTTGGTTTGTTTCTCAATTTATGTCCTTTCCGAGGTAACAATAATTTTGGTGTTAAAACCTAGTTTTATCGTTCATAAATATGTATAAACATGATTTTGAGTTCATTTAATTGAAAATTTTTAAAAATTTTACTAGAATTGGGTAGTCAGTATATAAGACTAGGGCTGTTCTTTATTATCAGAGAGCACTAGATTCTAATACAACTACTACTTTACTAGTATTTCTAATGGTAACCAAGTGTATAAAGTAAAAATTTTAAAATCCGAAAGAATTTAACCCCTTCTCACACTTAAGATCTTGCAATGCCCTCATTTGCAAGAAATCAGTAACAATTTAAATTATTGAGGGTGATTTGTGTGAAAATGATTAAATTTTACCAAAGTTTCCAAACATATTGGCGTTTGTTTGCTGAATGATAAATGGTGCATATCATTTGTTCATTCCGTCTTGTTGTTATATCACATTTATTTTGCATCTTATCGTCAAAATTAGTTGCTTTTGCTGAACTTAATGCCAGTCTTTGAAAATGCGTTGTTTTACCCTGTTGTGTACATAAGATAAACTGCAAACATATATACATATTTTTTAAGTTTGGTATATTACCCCACATTCAAACATTATTAAAATCTAAAAATAAAAATTTGTAAATTATAAAAACTAATACAATTCCAACATAAGTATTAAATGTATCAACATTACAAATTATAAAATAAATAAAACTAAGTAGACTAGGGATGATACTGATACCAGTATGGGTTCCATGCATAACCATATGTGTTATAAAATGTTTCGGCTGGGTTATACGTAGGATACGGTGGTTGGATCTCTATAGACCAGGGAGGAAATACGGGCGATGGAGTAGGAATATAGTTTCTACCTACATGTTGGCAATGAGCTATGATTTGGTTTTGATGAACTTGCCAATCTTCAAATGCTCGATGTCTAGCATTTTCATACTCTTGTGAAGCTATAAACCTTTGCATTTCTGTCATTTCATTTCCTCCTCCCACATTACCTGGCTGTTGGTTTCTCTCAACCTGTGGATGTCTACCATGGTATTGTACTGCGGTGTTATTTCGCCTCTTCAAAACCTTCGCACCATGGTATACATTTAAACCTATTGTATCACGGGATTCTGGTTCTTCGACTAATAATCCCCCCCGACTTATATCCATACCGAGATATTCAGCAATCAAAGTAATAAATATACCACCTCCTATTATGCTATGCGGTCTCATCCCCCTAACCATAGCTGATAAATAATAACTCACACAATAAGGTATACTTACAGCGCTTTGTGGGTCTCGAATACACATGTGGTAAAACAAATCCTGTTCATTTACCTTTTCATTGTTCTTACCTCCTTGTGTAATCGAATTGGCTAAAAACCTATGAATTACTCTTAACTCTGCTCTATCTATATCCAAATAAGAGTAATTTCCCCCTTTAAATCGGTGATGGCTAGTCATTTGACTCCATACACCATGCGTATCAAAATTTTCGTCTATCTTTCTACCATTTAGTATCAACCCTCTACAATCGGCAGATGCTAACTCCTCAGGCGTATATATACGTAAAGCCTGAGCCATGTCTAGTAAAGACATGTGGCGCATCAAACCTCCTAACAAAAATCTAATAAAAGATCGATCGGTTAAACTATCTACCCGATCATTTATTTCTATACTACACAATAATTCTTCACACCATACTTTATATATAGGTCTACGCATGTTGAATAAACGTACCCAGTCGTTAAAAGTAGAATTACCATACCTCTGTGTAAGTAATTCCCTAATTGGCTCGGCTAATTCTACAGCTTCTAACGGTGCCCATTCTATTACCCTAGGTACTTCAACAGCTTTAGAATGAAGAGTATGCAAACCCCTTTGGTATTTTGGATAATCTATCCAACGTCTGTCAAATCTCAAGTTCGGGTGCAAATCTTCCAAGTGCATATCTGAAAATGTCATAACTGGATGAGGTATATCTTGTTTATAATAGCTATCAACATCCTGTTGTTCCGCATTCTCAGGAGGAGCATTGCGAGCTTGGGATGAAGATTCACCCCTTTCAGTCTGCAAAACACATCAAACACAATTTTTGTGCATCCAAATATGCATTAGTGTCAGCAAAATCATCAATCAAAATAATTACAATGACATGTTCAATTTATATCAAACATAAGCTCATTTTCATATTTTTATCAAATCTACACTTTTTCAAATAAGCATATACGAAAATGTTCACCAAGTTCATAAGCATTCAACTCAAATAACATGTCAAAATAATCATTACTAGCAATTAAACAAGTTTCAAATGGCATTATCTCTCAAAAATCAAGTTCATGAATTTTAGACTTGAAAAAGTCTACTTTAATTCTCAAAATCATGCTTAGGCTCAAAGTTTGGATCATTTAACTACCTAAACATGTTACACTACTTAATTTAGCAACAATTCATGACAAAAATCGGCCATAACCTGTTTATATCAAAAATCCCCAAATTGCTCAAGAACACAAACCCTAGATTACTCAAAATTTGAAGTTTAAGGCTTCTAATCATGTTAAATAGCATCAATCTATTTTATACAAGCATAATACATAAGCAATTTAAGCATAATTACACTAAAAAGCATCAAAATCGAATTGGGGAAAAAATTGCTCAAGAACACTAATTTTCGGATTAAATGGTGTTTAGGTGTAGAAATTTACCGTTTTTCTTGAGTAATTCCTTGATAGCATCCTTCTTAACATGATTTTAGTAAAAGATTTGATGAAAAACGGTCAAAATTGCGAATTTGGGAGTGTTTTTTCGTGTATTTTCGGGTTTTTTTTTTTTTGCAGTATTTGGTGTGGTAGTGTGCAACTGAGCTGTTCTTTACGTTTTTATTTTTTTCTGTAATTTGGTATCTCCGCGAGTCGCGGTATTTGACTCTTCAAACTCCGCGAGTCGCGGCGTTTGTTTTTTTTTTTTTTTAATAATAAACCTTAACTTATAAAACAAATATAAAATAAATTTAAAATTTCGTTTTCCTTTGTTTTAGGATGAGGTCGTTTCGGATCGATGTCCTAGTCCGTCCTTCGACAAAATTTTAAAATTTGTCTTTTTCAAGCGATTGTTTTAAAAGCTTAGATTTTTGGGTTTTTTTTTTTTTAATGTTTTTGGCATACTTTAATTCAATAAGATTAAAAATAATGATAATAAAAGTTCTCGTCCCTCCCTCGGGTAAAGCAATTTCGGTTCAAAGACCTAGTCTTCAACTTACGACGAATTTTAAAAATCATATTTTTAACTTAGCGACATAAAGTAAATTTTTGTTTCTAAATTCACACAACTTAAATTTAAAAATGCATAAAATTAAAAATTTACACCAAACTTAATTAAAAATGCATAATATTAAAAATTCACACCAAACTTATATTATATTTTTGTTTTTATACATACAAACTTATATTAAAAATATTAATTTTTCAAATATTGACAAACTTAAATATATTGATTTTACAGAGTTCACAATATTAATTTAAGATTTATATATTAATTTTAAAAACATGGTAAAAATAAAATTAAAAATCTTTTTGGTCTTTTATCCCATTTTAATCAATCAAATATTATCAAAAATATGCGCCCCTCTTTTCGGTAAAGTAATTTTGGTTCCATGACCTAATTTAACTCATGACGAATTTTTGAAATATTTTGGGTTGATCGATTAAAGATATTTATACCTTAAGAATAAACGTTAAATTTCGCAGTGATCTAATAAATTTTTGAATGATATCAATAATTTCGGTCGCCAAACCTAATTTTATTCAATACCAATTTAATACTTTATAGCGAACAAATTAGCGTTTATTATCAAAAGGTTAAAAATAAAAAATTAAAAAATAAAAACTGTACAGACTTACATGTGAGATAGTATTCTTAGTTATATGATCTATCCCATTCATAAGATAGTCGGTTTAATTGGTCTTCCATGGCTACATAGGCGTAACCTCGAGCATTCAGTGTTTTTTCTTCTAAACATATGAACGGTCCGTCTCTGCATAAAGTAACAAATTCGGTGTTTGAATAGGTTTGATTATTTGAACATTTACCTCCATGTGACAATTTTCCGCATTTGTGACATCTTTCTAGGTGTCGTGCTCTTCTTTTCGCTGCGGATTTTGATTTTCCTTTACCAAATTGTAACTTATTATCTTCGCATTTGGATTCTTTTCTTACTCCGTCCAATCTTTCTCTGATTACTGATACTATTTCACTCGAAAGTGTGTCAGTATTACGTTTAGTGATCAAAGCGTGTAGCATTAGACCATGGTTTAGTTCACAGGCAGTCTTCATTTCGTAAAAACCTAAAAAAAATAAAAATTCAGAATGGGGGGAGAAGACTAGTTCTTTAGGGTCTGCTAGGGAAAGACCATTCGGGTTCCATTTTCGAGAACTACATAAAAACAGACAATCTAACTCTAACAGAAATACATATTATCCTTTAAAGACTTGATTCTCCCCACACTTAGTTAGCTGTGGTATCGAAATTGTGATTAACTTCGTTGTCGACTTCCATCGGATTATCTATGTAATGTTTAACTCTGTGACCATTAACTTTAAATTCAATTCCATTTGAATTTATTAATTCTATCGTTCCATATGGGAAAACTCTTTTGACTATGAATGGTCCAGACCATCTTGATTTCAATTTTCCAGGAAATAGCTTGAATCGTGAATTGAAAAGAAGAACTCTGTCTCCTTCTTTAGATTCTTTTGAACTTCTGATTCTTTTATCATGCCATTTCTTCGTTCTTTCTTTATAGATTAACGAATTTTCGTATGCTTCTTGTCTTAATTCTTCTAATTCGTTTAGTTGACTTAACTGTAGACGTCCAGCTTCATGTAAATCAAGATTACGTGTCTTCAAAGCCCAAAATGCTTTGTGTTCAATTTCTACTGGAAGATGACATGCTTTTCCATAAACGAGTCTAAAAGGTGTGGTTCCAATTGGAGTTTTGTAGGCTGTTCTAAAAGCCCAGAGTGCATCCTCTAATTTAATGGACCATTCCTTCGGATTTGATCCTACGGTTTTTTCTAGAATACGTTTTAAAGCTCGGTTGGTATTTTCAGCTTGTCCACTTGTTTGTGGATGATATGCGGTGGAGATTTTATGAGTTATTCCATATCTTTTAAGAACTTTCTCAAGTTGATTATTACAGAAATAAGTTCCCCGATCACTTATTAAAGCTTTTGGTGTTCCAAACCTTGCAAAAAGACGTTTTAAAAAGTTGACTACAACTCGTGCATCATTAGTTAGGAGAGTTTGTGCTTCCGCCCATTTAGATACATAATCAATGGCTACGAGAATATAGAGATTATTATGAGATTTTGGAAATGGACCCATAAAGTCAATACCCCAAATGTCAAATACTTCATATACTTGAATGACATTTTGTGGCATTTCATCACGTTGACTTATTTTTCCGGCCCTTTGACAAGCATCACAGGATTTGCAAAGAAGGTGTGCGTCTTTGTAAATTGTAGGCCAATAGAATCCAGCATCGTAAACTTTTCTTGCTGTTAGTTGAGGCCCATAGTGCCCTCCTGTTGGTCCTGTGTGACAATGGTTTAAAATTTTACTAGCTTCATCTCCGAATACACATCGGCGTATTATTCCATCTGGGCAACTTTTAAATAGATGTGGATCTTCCCAGAAATAGTGATTTATATCACTGAAGAATTTCTTTCATTTTTGGTACGATAATCCCTTTTCAAGGAATCCACATACTAAATAGTTTGCATAGTCTGCAAACCATTGAATTTCATTATAATCTATCTTCAATAGATATTCATCAGGAAAGTTGTCTTGTATGGCCGATTCATTTAGAACTTCTAATTCGGGATTTTCAAGACGAGAAAGATGATCAGCGGCGAGATTTTCTGCTCCCCTTTTATCTCGGATTTCAATATCAAACTCTTGTAAGAGTAAGATCCAACGGATTAATCTTGGTTTGGCATCTTGTTTCGAAAATAGGTATCTAAGAGCAGAGTGGTCGGTATAGACCACCGTTTTTGCTAGAACGAGATATGAACGAAATTTGTCAAAAGCAAAGACAATAGCAAGGAGTTCTTTTTCAGTAGTTGTATAATTTGTTTGTGCTCCTTGTAACGTCTTACTAGCATAATATATAGGTTGAAATCGTTTTTCACTCCTTTGTCCTAAAACGGCTCCCATTGCAAAATCACTTGCATCGCACATTAGTTCAAACGGTAGATTCCAATTTGGTGTTATCATGATCGGCGCATTAGTGAGTTTCTCTTTAAGAATATTAAAAGATTTGATACATTCATCTGAAAAGATGAATGGAGCATCCTTTTCTAGGAGTTTATTCATAGGAGTGGCAATTTTAGAAAAGTCTTTTATGAAACGTCGGTAAAAACCGGCATGCCCTAGAAAACTCCTAACTCCTCTAACATTGGTGGGATGTGGAAGTTTAGCAATTACATCTACTTTAGCTCTATCCACTTCAATTCCTTCTTTTGAAATTTTATGTCCAAGAACGATGCCTTATTTAACCATGAAATGGCATTTCTCCCAATTAAGTACTAGATTTGATTGTTCGCATCTAATAAGCATTCGTTCAAGATTAGCTAGACATGATTCAAATGTATCACCGAAGACTGAAAAGTCATCCATGAAAACTTCCATGCATTCTTCTATCATGTCGTGAAAAATCGCCATCATGCACCTTTGAAAGGTTGCAGGGGCGTTGCAAAGTCCAAATGGCATGCGTTTGTAAGCAAAAGTACCATAAGGGCACGTGAACGTGGTTTTCTCTTGATCTTCGGGTGCTATTGGAATTTGAAAATATTCTGAAAATCCATCTAGAAAACAATAGTAACTATTTCTGGCTAATCTTTCCAACATTTGATCAATAAAAGGTAAGGGAAAGTGATCTTTTCTGGTGGCGTCATTTAGTTTTCTATAATCAATACATACACGCCATCCTGTTACAGTCCTAGTAGGAATAAGCTCATTTTTTTCATTTGTGATAACAGTCATGCCACCTTTCTTAGGCGCGCATTGAACTGGGCTTACCCATGGACTATCAGAGATTGGATAAATTAAACCTGCATCTAGCAGTTTAATAATTTCTTTTTTTACTACATCTTGCATATTCGGATTTAGTCTTCGTTGGCGTTGCACATACGTTTTATGACCTTCTTCCATAAGGATTATATGTGTGCAATACGAAGGACTTATTCCTTTAATATCATGAATCTTCCATGCAATGGCTGGTTTATGAGCTTTCAACACAGAAATGAGTTGTGATTTCTCATTTTCAGTAAGAGAAGACGATATTATTACAGGTAATTCAGATTCACCATGTAAATAAGCGTATTCCAAATGGTTTGGAAGTGGCTTTAACTCTAATTTCGGTGGTTCTTCTATCGATG
Organism: Rutidosis leptorrhynchoides; assembly: GCF_046630445.1. Classification (NCBI taxonomy): domain Eukaryota; kingdom Viridiplantae; phylum Streptophyta; class Magnoliopsida; order Asterales; family Asteraceae; genus Rutidosis; species Rutidosis leptorrhynchoides. The sequence continues at coordinate 144,236,039 of NC_092333.1, forward strand.
ATTTATATCGATATCTGTCTTCTTCTTTTAGCATTTGAATTTATTCTGTTGTTGGTTCATATCCATTAGCTATAAGTGTAGCTAACATTTCAACTTCATCAATTGGTTCAATTCCTTCTCCTAAAGAACATTCTCCTGTTCCTTGTAATTCTGGAAATTCTTCTAATAATTCTGCATGTGAATCTATAGTTTGAATATAATAACATGTATCATCTGCAGATTGCGGTTGTTGCATTGCTCTATCAACTGAAAAGGTAACACTCTCGTCCTCTATACTTAGGGTCAATTTCTTACCGAACACGTCTATCATTGCTTTAGCCGTGTTTAAGAATGGTCTTCCTAATATGAGAGGAACTTAAGAATCTTCTTCCATGTCTAGAACAACAAAATCTACTGGAAATACTAAAGTGCCAACTTTAACTAGCATGTTCTCCATTATCCCTCTAGGATATTTTATTGATCGATCGGCTAGTTGTATGCTTATTCTTGTTGGTTTCAATTCTCCAAGGTCTATTTTAGTGTATAGTGAAAACGGCATTAAATTTATACTAGCACCTAAGTCTGCCAATGCTTCTATTGAACTAAGACTACCCAGAAAACATGGAATTGTGAAACTTCCTGGATCAGATAATTTTTCTGGTATCTTATTCAACAGCACTGCTGAACAATTAGCATTCATAGTAACAGCCGAGAGTTCTTCCATTTTCTTTCTATTCGAGATTAGATCTTTCAAGAATTTAGCATATCTAGGCATTCCTGAAATCATATCAATGAAAGGAAGATTTACATTTATCTGTTTAAACATATCCAAGAATTTGGATTGCTCGGCTTCAAGTTTCTCTTTCTTCATTTTACTCGGGTAAGGAAGTGGTGATTGGTATGGTTTAACATAAGGTTTATCCTTAGCTGTGTTATCTTCATTAACCTTTTCAACTACCGGTTCTTTTTCCTTATCTTGTTCAGTTGTGGTTCTTGTGGAGTAGGAATAGCTTCATCAGAAGTTACAGGTATTTCAGGTGGTTTAAGTGTTGTACCACTTCTTGTGGTAATGGCTTTAGCTGTTTCATTCCGGGGGTTAGCATTTGTATCACTAGGTAAACTTCCCGGTTTTCTTTCACCTATTAACCTTGCTAGGTTACTTACTTCTTGTTCCAGATTTTGAATAGAAGCTTGTTGATTTCTAAATGCTTGAACATTTTGTTCATTAGTTTGTTTTTGAGATGTGAAAAACTGCATTTGAGTTTCAACTAGCTTTGTCATCATATCTTCTAAATTCGGCTTTTTATCATCGGTTTGTGGTGGTTTGTTTTGAAAATTAGGTCTTTGCTGATTGTAAGTATTATTGGATACTTGTTGATTGCTAGGACCTTGTTGGTTATTGTATGGAATATTTCGGTTATAATTCTGGTTTTGATTGTAAATAGGTCTTGGCGGTTGATAATTATTCTGATAATTATTTCCAGGCCTTTGGTTTAGATATGAAACATTCTCTCTTTGTTCCATTGTTAGTTCAATACTGAGACAATCTTTTGTCAAATGTGGTCCTCCACACTGCTCACAACTAATTCTTATTGAGTGGATATCTTTAGTCATCTTTTCCATTCGTCTCTCGACAGCATCTATCTTTGCGGAAATGGAATCTAAGTCATGGCTAGAATCGGCTCTAGCTGCTTTAGATGATCTAACGATATCTTTTTCTTGGTGCCACTCATGTGAGTGGGAAGCAGTGTTATCAATAATTTTGTAAGCACCAGTTTTGGTTTTCTTCATAATAGAACCACCAGCTACTATATCGATGTCTTTCCTTGTAGTGATGTCGCATCCTTGGTAGAATATTTGTACTATTTGACAGGTGTCTAAACCATGTTGCGGACATCCTCTTAATAATTTTTCAAATCTTGTCCACGCCTCATATAGAGTTTCGTTTGGTTTCTGTGTGAACGTAACAATTTCTTCTTGAAGTCTTACGGCTTTAGATGCCGGAAAGAATTGTTTAAGAAATTTTTCAACTAAAACGTCCCATGTATCAATCGCCCCTTCAGGTAACGATTTCAACCAATCTTTGGCTTCTCCCTTTAAAGTCCAGGAAAATAACATGAGATATATCTGTTCATCCTCCACTTCTCTTATTTTAAATAGTGTGCAGATCCTATTAAAGGTACGAAGATGTTCATTTGGATCTTCCTTCGGCGCACCACTAAATTGGCATTGATTAGTCACCATGTGTAGAATTTGTCCTTTGATTTCATAATCTGGCGCATTAATGTCTGGATGAGTAATTGCGTGACCTTGGCCAGTACGTTTAGCTCTCATTCGGTCTTCCATACTTAAAGGTTCTAGATTCTCCATAATTGAATTTGTTGAATCGGAATCACTAGAGGATTCTGATTTAATGGTTCGTTCCTCAAAAATCTCTGTTTGAATGATTGGTGGTTCCGGAGGAAAATTTAATGGTTCAGAATCTATGATTTGTCCCTGAATATTATCCGGATTCTCAATTGTGAGGTCGGGTTCAAAAAATGGATTATCAGAAATTTGAACTGGAGTACTTGGTCAACTGGATGACGATTCTAAAGGAACATCAACGGCGGTAATATTTGCTAGATGTCTTGATCTAGTTAAAGGTGGTGAACGTCTTGCTCGGTGCATTCACTGAATATCCTATTAGTTTTTAAAAGGAAAGAAAAATTATATAAGTTATCCAATTAATAGACTTTTCTGATTTTGCCCACGTTTCGAATAGCCAAAAGATGCAGCAGAGGGGCAGGATTCGTTTGGTCTCAATATAATTGAGGACTGTTTGGCTCCAATAACCCGGTCCACGTATAAATCCAACTATTACTACGAACCAGAAAATTTTGATGTCTATCAATTTAACCACTTAAAATAAATTTTCGTAATTTTAAGATTTTAGATAAGAAGTAGAGAAAATTCTAAGTCCTAAAAACTAGAATAGCGAGAAATAAGAAAGAAAAAGAGTGCGTCGAAAAAGGTCGAAAAAGAGAAGGGTTGAAAAATAAAAGGCGTCGAAAAATAAGAAAGAAAAAAGAGAATGACTATAAAACTTTAAAACACTCGACTAACCCAACCTTATTACTATCACTAACTTAAAATTATAATCGCAAATTGAGATTACTAATTGGAGTGATAATTGATACATAACTAAAAGGCGTCGAGAAATAAGAAAATAGCGCGTCTAAACTTAAAAAGGAACTAAAAATTTAAAACTAAAAGTTGCGTCTAAAAATATTAAAGCTTACAAGTAAAACTATATCCCAAATGGAAATAACTTAAAAAGGTACTAAAACTTAAAAAGGCGTCGCAAAATTCTAAAGCACCTAGATCTTAGTCTAAAGAAAAAGCACTTAAGGGATTTTACGGCAAAGCCTAAAAATCTAGTAATAAAAATAACTATGGCAAAAACTATAACTTAAAACTAAAAATGAGCGAAAAATACAAAAATTACGCTAAAACAATTAAAAAGAGACAAAATATAAAAATATACTAAAAGTTGTAAAAAGTACAATTTTTATAAAAATATTATTTTTATATTATTTATTTTATAAAAGTGTTAATTTTATAATTTATTTAAATTAATTAAACTAAATATACAAATTAAATAAATAAACTGAACTTAATTAATTAAAAATTAAAACCTAATTAGGGTTTTTAATTATTAATAATGATAATAATTACGTAATGATGCAGATTAGGGTTTCTGGTCACGTGTCAGAGATAACTCCGCGAGTCGCGGTTCTCGAAGCTGGAAAACTCCGCAAGTCGCGGGGTTCGAAATTTCAGATTAGGTGCAGGCCAAAAATCGTTCGTTTCAGTTTTTTTTTATATTTTCTGTTTAAATATTTAAATAAAATATTTAAAAAAACTAAATAAAACTTATGTTTTAAAAACTAAAATAAAAATAGAAATACTTTATAATTTTATAAAAATAACAATCTAAAAAAATAGATTTATATATATATTTTTTTTTTGTTTTTTTTTTAAATTTTTTTATATTTTAAATAAACACAAAATATTTAAATAAAACTTATATTTTTTATAAAATAAAAATAAAGAAACTTTATAAAACTTAAATATTTAACAAACTCTTAAAAATATTTATATTTTTGTTTTTCTTTTTATATTTTTGAATATTTAAAACGTATTTTTACAAAAGCGTAATTTTTTATATTAGTAAAAAATAATTTTTTTTTATATAGCATTGCGCTTCCGGCGTTTAAGCAAGAAATTAAGTTCCCCGGCAGCGGCGCCAAAAATACTTGATGTTATGCGAGGTGTATATAAAATAGCTTAAATTTTACTAGGAAATACTATTAAATACGATACAATTTTACACAAGATATTTATTTATTTATTGAATGGATATACTTAAACCTTGCTACAACACTTATAGGCAGTGTACCTAATCGTACAGTAGTGTAGTTTTTAGTAAGTCCGGTTCGTTCCACAGGGAATCTTTTTCACAAAGCTTAACGCTATATTAGTTTAAATTTATAAAAATACGAATATATATATAAGTAATATAATTATTATAGAGGGGGTTTTTACCGTTTAATGACCGGTTTGTCGATTTTAAAACTTTAGTCGTAGTTAAAACCAAAATTAAAAATAAATACAAAACTTAATGTAAAGTAAATAACGATAATGAAATTGCGATAAATAAAAGTGCGATAAAATAAACTTGCGATAATTAAAAAGTACGATAATTAAAAGTGCAATTAAATATAATAACAATAAATAAAAGTACGATAATTAGAAGTGCAATTAAATATAAAATAAGGGAAATTAAATATGAAATAAAAGAATTATGCTTATTTAAACTTCCGTAATCATGATGTTTGACGTGTTGATTTTAGTTTTATGCCCATGGGTTAATTGTCCTTTGTCCAGGATTATTTAATATGTCCGTCTGGTTTTTGTCCATAACAGTCCATCAGTCATAAATATAAAGTGCGAGTGTCCTCGTCAAATTATCCTTATACCCGAAGTTAAATATTCCAACTAATTGGGGACTTAAACTGTAACAAGATTTTAATACATTGTTTAATAATTACACCAGGATGTCGACTGAATGTAACCCAAGGTTTTAATACTTTGTTATCAATTACGCCAAGTGTCCTTGTACATAATTTCACCCCTGTTTTAATAATTCTAGTGGCTATTAATCCATTCCCGTGTCTGGTTAAATGAACAATTATTCGTACATATAAATACCCCGCCCATCGTGTCCGATCGCGTGTAAATGGTTATTTATAGGGACGCCCAATTGTAAATCTTTATATTAACATTAACAAACTATCATTTAGTTAAACAAATTTAAAGCCCATTAATAGCCCATAGTCTAATTTCCACAAGTGTCGTTCTTTTGTACAAACCCCAATTATGGTGCAAAGCCCAATTACCCAATTTTAATATTTTTAGCCCAACATCATGATTATTTCGGATTAAATAAGCATAATAATAACTTAGCTACGAGACATTAAATTAAAAAGGTTGAACATAACTTACAATGATTAAAAATAGCGTAGCGTTACACGGACAGAATTTCGACTTACACCCTTACAACATTTGCTAACATACCCTTATTATTAGAATTAAAATTATAATTAAAATTAAAATATAAATATAAATATATACTACGTGTATAGATAGAGAGATTGATATTATGGATGATTTTTACGATCAAACTGCGTTTGCTTTTATAGGGATTTGAGTCCAGGGAATCTCCGCGACTCGCGTAATTTTTTGCCTTCAAACTCCGCGAGTCGCGGAGTTTGAAATTCCAGCTCACCAGCTTTGGCTTCTTTCTTGCCGACGATTTTAAATATTAATATAATATATATATAATTTTTAAGAATTATTTATATATTATATTATATTCATGTGCACAGTTGACTCGTAATTTTTAGTCCGTTGCGTCGAGCGTTGAGAGTTTACTCATGTCCCGGTTCCAGATTTTCGAACATCCTTGCGTACAATTTAATATCTTGTACTTTGCGTTTTGAATCTTGTACTCTTGTAGTTTCGAGACGTTTCTTATCAATAATTGGAACCACTTTGATTGTATTTTGTACTTTTGAGCTTTTTGGACCTTTGCGTCTTCAATTCGTCGAATCTGTCTTTTGTCTTCACCTTTTATTATTTAAACGAATATCACTTTTAAATAGAACAATTGCAACTAAAAGCTTGTCTTTCTTGAGGAATAATGCTATGAAATATATGTTCGTTTTTAGCATTATCAAATGCTCATGTTTGAACGTGTCCCCCAAGGTTTCTTGTAAGGCACTCTGAAATTTAGAAGTGAAACGAGTATCTCGATCCTAAATTAAATGGCAATGGCACGCCATGTCGAGATAGAATTTCTTTAAGATAGCTTTGAATAAGTTTGTTTGGACAAGTTTCTTATCGGTTTCTGAAAACGTTCGTTATGACTATTCACCCTCGAGGCGAATACTAGTATAACATGAAGAGTCTCTCTCTCCATCGAGAATTTAGATAAAAGGTTTCCTTACATGGAAGTACGAGTGTAATGCGAGAGAAGTTTCAGCCCCGATGTGAGCATATCAATCATTTTGTAGTTCGTCGATAAAAGTGTGCGAAAACGAGATAGTATACGTAGTTATATATATTTCGGAGTTGAGTAGTAGTTGGCCGTTTATCGGAAGCATAAGAATGGTAAGTCAATGAGGAAAGATGTATCCTTGGATTGTGTGTTATCAATATTCTCGAAGTTTTTAGATGGTAGCAACGAAAATGACGGAGTCATGTAACACGGTACGTGGTGATGAGAAGGTCGATTGAGCCCCATGATTAGGTACCCAAATTTCTTCAGGCAAATTAACGAATTCCAGTCTTTTGATTTTAAGTCGAGAGAGGAGGCCTTTCAGGTGTTCACTTAGAAATATTTTCATATTTGGGTTCTATTTTGTGTTGAACGAATTCGACTAGCGAGGTTGGTGTGGATAATCACGTTCAAGGTTCGGACACGGAGAGGTTTAATTCCTTCCTTTCGGCTCAAGGCATCGGCTACAACATTTGTCCTGCCCGGATGGTAATGAAGTTCACGATCATAATCATTAAATCTTTCGGTCCACCATCGTGGTCTCGTGTTAAGTTGTTTTTGATTGAAAATGTGTTGGAGGCTTTTGTGGTCAGTGAGATCGGTACCTTTGGTTCCATAAGGATAGTGTCTCCACATCTTAAGTGTAAAGACAACGGCTCCAAGTTAGAGATCGTGTATCGTGTGGTTTTTGTTCGTAGGTTTCAATTATCGGGAAATGTAAGCGATAACTTCCCTTCATTGTATTAACACACACCCAGAACCTTGTTTGGAGGCGTTGCAATATGTAACAAGATCATCAGTGTATTCGAAAAGAGATAAGATAGGTGCGGTGGTTAACTTTTTCCTTAAGATTTGAAATGCCGACTCTTCTTTGGCGGACCAAACGAATTTCTTTCCTTGTGAGTTAACGAGGTTAAATGACGAAAAAACAGAAAAGTCGGAAATGAATCTCTGGTATAACTGGCAAGGTCCAAAAATTTACTAATATAATCCGGGTCGTGGGGGTTTCCCAAATATGTATGGCTTCGTTTTCTGCGGGATCGACTTTAATACCTTGACCACTAATAACATGGTCTAGAATTTGGACTTCGTTTAACCAAAATTTACACTTAGAGAATTTGGCATAGAGTTGTTCTCTCCTCAAGAGTTCGATCATAAGACGAAGATGTTGTTCGTGTTCTTTTCTCCTTCGGAGTGTATTAGGTTGTCTTGGAGGAATACGATGAAGAAGTTGTCTAGATACGGCTTGCATACGCGATTCATAAGATCCATGAATATAGCCGGGGAGTTAGTTAAACTGAACGGCACTAAAAGAAATTCATAACTACCGTGGCGAGTTCGAAAAACAGTTTTGGAGACATCTTCTCCCTTAACCCTCAATTGATGATAATCGGAATGGAGGTCGATTTTTGGAATACACACGAGGTCCTTGAAATTGATCAAGAGGTTATCGATATGGGGAAGAGGATATCGGTTCTCAACCGGTAATTTATTTACTTCACGATAATCGATACACATTCTTAGGGAAACATTTTTCTCCTTAACGAATAGGATTGGGGCTCCCCATGGTGAACGACTAGGTTGGATAAAACCACGATCAAGTAGTTCTTGGAATTGACTTTGTAATTCTTGCATTTAGGATGGAGTGAGCCTATACGGTGGAATTCAAGATCGATTTGGAATTCAACGGCCTATGAGGTGGAAGTTTCGGTAGTCCCTCGGGAAGAACATCGGAAAAGTCACTGACAATCGGTACGTCCTCGATACGTTTTTCATCGGTTTCGGCTTTCTTAACATTAGTTAGAATTGTAAAACAACCTATCCGAAGGTATTTTTCAACGTTGAGGCACGAAATGAGGTTGAGCCCGGTGCAACCCTTTTTGCTACAAACGATCAAGGGTTCACCGTCCTTGATAAGGATACGAATAGTTTTTGAGATCACAGGAAATGTTGGATTTTGTCTTGGCTAACAAATCCATACCAATTATCACATCGAAGTTCTCTAAGTCTAGAGGTATCAAATAGATTCTGAATTCTTTACTCACCATTATTTTGAGCCATTGGGACTTTGGTATGGCTTATCGTAATATAACCACGTCGATCAAGTGTCGTTATATTTCGCTAGTTCGTACCTCCATTCCAACACCTCTCCATATGATTAAGTTTATGTAATCGTGGAGATTGCAAATCAACAAGGTACAACGACATCTTTAACAAGACTCATATTTAATCGATAGAGCTAGTGCAATCTCTGAGAATGTGTTTCCCGGGGGAAATGTATAACTGATTGTTCACGTCAAAACGTTCAAAGTCGATTAGTGGTATCCCAGGTATAAAGAGAGTAATGAATCATGGTAACGAGTAGTACGCAACAGTAGTGATAAGTAGTGATAGACGATATTCATTGATAGTAGTGGTAGTAATAACGTATGGTGATATATAGTGAGGAGCACTAGTGTAATATCAGTAGTGAGTAGTGACCGTAATAGTTGTGAAAGTTTCACCACACTGGTAGGTAATAAGCTGAGACGGTGACGAATAACATGGGAAGGCAGAATTTCCAAACTAAGGTAGCGAATGAAGTCGCGTGATCCTTACGCGTATGAATCTTAAGTTTACGTGTGTTACCAGAAAATGATAGAATACGGATTCGCATGAGACTTAGGTACAATTAAGAAGTTTACCGTAGAAATTTTCAAGTATTAATGCACAAGTAGTCAAGTAAGTGCTATCTATAGCAAATGTATGTCAGAATGCAATGGCCTACTATTGGGTTGTAGTCTAGATTCACTAATGCGTCCTAACGACTCTGTTAGACACATTAATGCATATCCTAGTTCCCTAAAACCAACGCTCTGATACCATCTGTAACGACCCGGCAAAAACGTCATTGGCGGTGTCGTTAACTTAGGTCTCGTTACGTGGTCATAGTCCCTAAATGAGACGCGTTTGACCAAAATTATGTCGCATTCATTTGAAATGTGTATGACTTGCAAAGTTTTAAGTTACCAAACAATTCGACAAAGAGTTTAAGTTTACAAAAGTTATCAAGTATAAATGAAATAACTTGCGACATAATATATGTTGAAAAATTTCGAATGCTATCAATAGCGTATGCATGTAATCATTTAAGTTTGAATCCAACGGTGCTATCACTAGCGTATGCATGTATGCTTGACCCCAAACAAGTAATCAAAGTGTAGGGAAGCATGTATCAAGTAGCCACGTATGAACCTAAGAAACATATAGAAAACTGTCAACGAAAAACGTTGGTGAAATCATAGGTGTATTTGTAAACGTTGTTTTTGAACCACTAGATTTTGTATTTCTATAACGTTGATTATCTAAATCGTTTGCATTCCAAAGTTGTTGTTCGTTTGTGGAGCACCCAATTATCAAGACTTAACTGTTCACGTACCCCATTATCATAGTGTTAGAACCTACACTATATACTCGAAAATATATTTCATCCGCTAACGGTAGCGAACCGTCCGAATGAGGGCTTGTCAAGCCCATGTGATCACATAACATAAGTTCACGTTTACACCCTGCAAGTGTAACTAATGATAATTGAATTGAGGCCTATTTGTTCTAACTCGCACGTGGAATGTTTATTTTCGTACTTGTGTTCAAAGCATAAAAGTATAATACGTATATATTTCTCATCCCATAGTTTAATGAGTAAGAGTTGTTGAAAAGGTGGGACTATGATCTCACCTTGATTGCATGAAAGTAAATGTACTTCACAAAGTAACGTGTGCAAGAACGAATGCAAGTCTTGACCTAAACAAATAAGTTGTATCAATTACCGGTTACGACACAAGGTCGGACGAAATGTGTTCAATTAGTCCTATGGCTCGTTACGACTCGATTATATAGCATGTGAGTCACGTTGTCAAGTTTCATGCAAGATATAAGTATACACGCAAGTTAGAACGATTGCATAAGTGTTTGGTTAAGTTTGACTAAAAGTCAAACTTGGTCAAAGTCAAAGTCAAAGTCAACGGGGTCGGGTCGAGTTTCCGACCATTACACATAAAAACGTAGTCATATATAAACATGTTGGCAAAATTTCATGCTAAACGAAGTTGCGAGTAAGCGGGAATGAAAGTGCAAAAATCAAAAATTGAGTTTGGTCAGGGGTTTTCTCGCTATAGCGAGATTTTGTGTACACCAGGGCTCGCTATAGCGAGGCCCCTGGTTTCAGGTGCTGTTGCTGAATTTTCAAGTGCATGAACCATGCTTCTTTCAAACACAACTAATGAACCGTAAACATTCAAAAAACGTATCTTATATCGTTGGAAAGGTAATTTAACAAGAAATACAACTAAACACATTTCATTAAACAAAAACATCATTTACAATAACCGAAATCTCGGCGTATGATCATTATTTAACGTTTCAAGCTCAAAAATGCAAATGGTGATTCGAGAATCCAATTTACACATACGATATGCCATTTCGAAGGTAATTAAACATACATTGCAACTAAACACTTATCAACAACATCAACAAGCATTCAATGCATCAAAAGTTCATTTTAAGTCTATCAAACCCTAACCAAAAATCATAAAATCAACAATCATGCTAACGGAGTTTTTCTAAATCATCCTACATACCAAAATGAAGCTAAAGATGCTAGTAACACATTTAATACATGAACTTTAACATTTAAACAACATTTAATCATCCAAAACTCAAGATTAAACACACCCATTTCAAGTTCATGCTAGTTTATGCAAAATTACAAGATCGAGCAAATAAATCACATATTCATGCTAGACTCGAGCCATAGACACTAACTAACACCATTTCAAGTCTATAAAACGAATTTAGAAAAATCTAAAAGTTTTTAGAAACTTTACCCCAAGTAGTGAAATCGGTACCAAAACGTAGAGGATGAAGAGAGGATTCCAAAAGTACGATTCGTTTTGATGCTAGCTTCCTATTCTTGATTTAGATGATGAATTTGTGGAGAAGATGAAAATGATTCAAAGTTGGAAGTAATAGGTGAAAGAAAAAGAGAAAAGAAATGAAATGAAAATGAATGGTGGGGAGGGGTGGGTTGACTAGTTGACCCAGTCACTAGTTTGCCCACTTGGCAACTTTAGTCCCTCGAGTTTAAAAGCGGGTGCGTGAATTAACCAAACGAATTAATTTAAATACGTGAGAATAAACGGGAGATGTTATAATCGAATAACGGAAATATTAAGAAAGTTAATTAACGAAAGATACGAATCTAGATAACGAAAGATATTATCAAAGAAAAAAGACGGGCGTTAAAATAATTTAACGGAAAAATGGGGGATGTTACATTACCTGCACCTTAAAAGAAATTTCGTCCCGAAATTTAGGTAGAAGTAGTAAACGTCGCTTCCTCTTCGAGGTTTTGCGTCTTCGGATCTCCGAGTAAATGAGGGTACTTTCGTTGCCTTTGGATCTTCTCGTTCCCAAGTAAACTCGGGTTCTCTTTTGGTGTTCCAACGAACTCGAACAAACGAGATTCGGCTTTGTTACAAGGTTTTGTCCACAATTTTAACGTGTCCTTCTACGAAGTGAAGTTTGACGTCGATAATAAGCACATCGAAAGGAATAACAAGTTCTTGTTCGGCAAGACACTTCTTCAAGTTTAATACATAAAATGTAGGATGAACGGGATTCAATTGAGTTGGGAGTTCGAAACGGAAATCAACGGGTCCAATAAGCTCCAAGATTTTAAAAGGATCAAAATATCGTGGATTTAGCTTTCTACATTTCTCAAAATAGATTACACCTTTCTAGGTGCGGCTTCTAACGTTACGCGGCCACCCACTTGGAATTCGAGAGGTTTACGTCTAGCGTCGGCATAGCGGCGATTACGGGCCGTCTTGAGCCTTTCTTAGATTTGAACAATCTTAACGGTTATTTCATGAATGAGTTCGGGTCCGGTGGTTTGCTTGTTGCCTACTTCGGCCCAACAAATTGGAGAACGACATTTACGGCCATATAAAGCTTCGAATAGGTGTGGCGTTACTACGCGAATGAAAATTATCGTTGTAAGAGGAATCAATTAAAGGTAACAATACAAGTTCGTGATATGTTTTTCCAAGGTTTGAATCGTACGTTTGCTTGGTCCGTCGGTATATGGATGATACGCGCTTCTCATGTTTGAACGTGTCCCCTAAAGTTTCTTGTAAGGCACTCCGAGATTTAGAAGTGAGACGAGTATCTCGATCCTAAATTAAATGGCAATGGCACGCCATGTCGAGATAGAATTTCTTTAAGATAGCTTTGAATAAGTTTGTTAGGACAAGTTTCTTATCGGTTTTTGAAAACGTTCGTTATGACTATTCACCCTCGAGGCTAATACTAGTATAAAGTGAAGAGTCTCTCTCTCCATCGAGAATTTAGATAAAAGGTTTCCTTACACGGAAGTACGAGTGTAATGCGAGAGAAGTTTCTGCCTCGATGTGAGCATATCAAGCATTTTGTAGTTCGTCGATAAAAGTGTGCGAAAACGATATAGTATATGTAGTTATATATATTTCGGAGTTGAGTATTAGTTGGCCGTTTATCAGAAGCATAAGAATGGTAATTCAATGAGGAAAGATGTATCCTTGGATTGTGTGTTGTCAATATTCTCGAAGTTTTTAGATGGTAGCAACAAAAATGACGGAGTCATGTAACACGGTACGTGGTGATGAGAAGGTCGATCGAGCCCCATGATTAGGTACCCAAATTTCTTCAGGCAAAATAACGAATTCCAGTCTTTTGATTTCAAGTCGAGAGAGGAGGCCTTTAAGGTGTTCACTTAGAAATATTTTCATATTTGGGTTCTATTTTGTGTTGCACGAATTCGACTAGCGAGGTTGGTGTGTATAATCACGTTCAAGGTTCGGACACGGAGAGGTTTAATTCCTTCCTTTCGGCTCAAGGCATCGGCTACAACATTTGTCCTGCCCGGATGGTAACGAAGTTCACGATCATAATCATTAAATGTTTCGGTCCACCAACGTGGTCTCGTGTTAAGTTGTTTTTGATCGAAAATGTGTTGGAGGCTTTTGTGGTCAGTGAGATCGGTACCTTTGGTTCCATAAGGATAGTGTCTCCACATCTTAAGTGTAAAGACAACAGCTCCAAGTTCGATATCGTGTATCGTGTGGTTTTTGTTCGTAGGTTTCAATTGTCGGGAAACATAAACGATAACTTCCCTTCGTTGTATTAACACACACCCAGAACCTTGTTTAGAGGTGTTGCAATATGTAACAAAATTTACACTTGGAGAATTTGGCATAGAGTTGTTCTCTCCTCAAGAGTTCGAGCATAAGACGAAGATGTTGTTCGTGTTCTTTTCTCCTTCGGAGTGTATTAGGATGTCGTGGAGGAATACGATGACGAAGTTTTCTAGATACGGCTTGCATACGCGATTCATAAGATCCATGAATACGGTCGGGGAGTTAGTTAAACTGAACGGCACTAAAAGAAATTCATAACTACCGTGGCGAGTTCGAAAAACAGTTTTGGAGACATCTTCTCCCTTAACCCTCAATTGATGATAACCAGAATGGAGGTTGATTTTTGGAATACACAAGAGGTCCTTGAAATTGATCAAGAGGTTATCGATACGGGGAAGAGGATATCGGTTCTCAACCGGTAATTTATTTAGTTCACAATAATTGATACACATTCTTAGGGAAACATTTTTCTCCTTAACGAATAGGATTGGGGCTCCCCATGGTGAACCGCTAGGTTGGATAAAACCACGATCAAGTAGTTCTTGGAATTGACTTTGTAATTCTTGCATTTCGGATGGAGTGAGCCTATACGGTGCACGTGCTACATGTGCGGCTCCTGGTATAAGATCTATTTGGAATTCAACGGCCTATGAGGTGGAAGTTTCGGTAGTCCCTCGGGAAGAACATCGGAAAAGTCACTGACAATCGGTACGTCCTCGATACATTTTTCATCGATTTCGGCTTTCTTAACGTTAGCTACAATTGTAAAACAACCTATCCGAAGGTATTTTTCAACGTTGAGGCACGAAATAAGGTTGAGCCCGGTGCAACCCTTTTTGCTACAAATGATCAAGGGTTCACCGTCCTCGATAGGGATACGGATGGTTTTTGAGATAACAGGAAATGTTGGATTTTGTCTTGGCTAACCAATCCATACCAATTATTACATCGAAGTTCTCTAGGTCTAGAGGTATCAAATAGATTTTGAATTCTTTACTCACCATCATTTTGAGCCATTGAGACTTTGGTATGACTTATCGTAATATAACCACGGCGATCAAGTGTCGTTATATTTCGTTAGTTCGTACCTCCATTCCAACACCTCTCCATATGGTTAAGTTTGTGTAATCGTGGAGATTGCAAATGAACAAGGTGCAACGACATATTTAACAAGACTCGTATTTAATCGATAGAGCTAGTGCAATCTCTGAGAATGTGTTTCCCACGAGAAATGTATAACTGATTGTTCACGTCAAAACGTTCAAATTCGATTAGTGGTATCCCAGGTATAAAGAGAGTAATGAATCATGGTAACGAGTAGTACGCAACAGTAGTGATAAGTAGTGATAGACGATATTCATTGATAGTAGTGGTAGTAATAACGTATGGTGATATATAGTGAGGAGTACTAGTGTAATATCAGTAGTGAGTAGTGACCGTAATAGTTGTGAAAGTTTCACCACACTGGTAGGTAGTAAGCCGGGACGGCTACGAATAACATGGGAAGGCAGAATTTCCAAACTGGGGTAGCGAATGAAGTCGCGTCATCCTTACGCGTATGAATCTTAAGTTTACGTGTGTTACCAGAAAATGGCATAATACGGATTCGCATGAGACTTAGGTAAATTAAAAAGTTCACCGTAGAAAGTTTCAAGTATTAATGCACAAGTAGTCAAGTAAGTGCTATCTATAGCAAATGTATGTTAGAATGCAATGGCCTACTATCGGGTTGTAGTCTAGATTCACTAATGCTTCCTAACGACTCTGTTAGACACATTAATGCATATCCTAGTTCCCTACAACCAACGCTCTGATACCATCTGTAACGACCCGGCAAAAACGTCATTGGCGGCGTCGTTAACTTAGGTCCCGTTACGTGGTCATAGTCCCTAAATGAGACGCGTTTAACCAAAATTATGTCGCATTCATTTAAAACGTGTATGACTTGCAAAGTTTTAAGTTACCAAATAATTCGACAAAGAGTTTAAGTTTACAAAAGTTATCAAGTATAAATGAAATAACTTGCGACATAATTTAAGTTGAAAAATTTTGAATGCTATCAATAGCGTATGCATGTAATCATTTAAGTTTGAATCCAAAGGTGCTATCACTAGCGTATGCATGTATGCTTGACCCCAAGCAAGTAATCAAAGTGTAGGGAAGCATGTATCAAGTAGCCACGTATGAACCTGAGAAACATATAGAAAACTGTCAACGAAAAACGTTGGTGAAATCATAGGTGTATTTGTAAACGTTGTTTTTGAACCACAAGATTTTGTATTTCCATAACGTTGATTATATAAATCGTTTGCATTTCAAAGTTGTTGTTCGTTTGTGGAGCACCCAATTATCAAGACTTAACTGTTCACATACCCCGTTATCATAGTGTTAGAACCTACGCTATATACTCGAAAATATATTTCATCCGCTAACGGTGGCGAACCGTCCGAATGAGGGCTTGTCAAGCCCATGTGATCACATAACATAAGTTTACGTTTACACCCTGCAAGTGTAACTAATGATAATTGAATTGAGGCCTTTTTGTTCTAACTCGCACGTGGAATATTTGTTTTCGTACTTGTGTTCAAAGCATAAAAGTATAATACGTATATATTTCTCATCCCATTGTTTAAAGAGTAAAAGTTGTTGAAAAGGTGGGACTATGATCTCACCTTGATTGCACGAAAATAAATGTACTTCACAAAGTAACGTGTGCAAGAACGAATGCTAGTCTTGACCTAAACAAATAAGTTGTATCAATTACCGGTTACGACACAAGGTCGGGCGAAATGTGTTCAATTAGTCCTATGGCTCGTTACGACTCGATTATATAGCATGTGAGTCACGTTGTCAAGTTTCATGCAAGATATAAGTATAAACGCAAGTTAGAACGATTGCATAAGTGTTTGGTTAAGTTTGACTAAAAGTCAAACTTGGTCAAAGTCAAAGTCAACGGGGTCGGGTCGAGTTTCCGACCATTACACATAAAAACGTAGTCATATATAAGCTTGTTGGCAAAATTTCATGTTAAACGGAGTTGCGAGTAAGCGGGACGAAAGTGCAAAAATCGAAAATTGAGTTTGGTCAGCGGTTTTCTCGCTATAGCGAGATTTTGTGCACACCAGGGCTCGCTATAGCGAGGCCCCTGGTTTCAGGTGCTGTTGCTGAATTTTCAAGTGCACGAACCAAGCTTCTTTCAAACACAACTAATGAACCGTAAACATTCAAAACACGTATCTTATATCGTTGGAAAGGTAATTTAACGAGGAATACAACTAAATACATTTCATTAAACAAAAATATCATTTACAATAACCGAAATCTCGCCGAATGATCATTATTTAACGTTTCAAGCTCAAAAATGCAAATGGTGATTCGGGAATCCAATTTACACATACGATATGCCGTTTCGAAGGTAATTAAACATACATTGCAACTAAACACTTATCAACAACATCAATAAGCATTCAATGCATCAAAAGTTCGTTTTAAGTCTATCAAACCCTAACCAAAAATCATAAAATCAACAATCATGCTAACGAAGTTTTTCTAAATCATCCTACATACCAAAATGAAGCTAACGATGCTAGTAACACATTTAATACATGAACTTTAACATTTAAACAACATTTAATTATCCAAAACTCAAGATTAAACACACCCATTTCAAGTACATGCTAGTTTATGCAAAATAACAAGATCGAGCAAATAAATCACATATTCATGCTAGACTCGAGCCATAGACACTAAATAACACCATTTCAAGTCTATAAAACGAATTTAGAGAAATCTAGAGTTTTTAAAAACTTTACCCCAAGTAGTGAAATTGGTACCAAAACGTAGAGGATGAAGAGAGGATTCCAAAAGTACGATTCGTTTTGATGCTAGCTTCCTATTCTTGATTTAGATGATGAATTTGTGGAGAAGATGAAAAGGATTCAAAGTTGGAAGTAATAGGTGAAAGAAAAAGAAATGAAATGAAATGAAAATGAATGGTGGGGAGGGGTGAGTTGACTAGTTGACCTAGTCACTAGTTTGCCCACTTGGTAACTTTAGTCCCTCGAGTTTAAAAGCGGGTGCGTGAATTAACCAAACGAATTAATTTAAATACGCGAGAATAAACGGGAGATGTTATAATCGAATAACGGAAATATTAAGAACGTTAGTTAACGAAAGATACGAATTTAGATAATGAAAGATATTATCAAAAAAAAAAAAAAAAAAAAAAAGACGGACGTTAAAATAATTTAACGAAAAAATGCGGGATGTTACAGAATTTACCCGGAATGGTCAATATTTAAGTCGTTCAGAAATTCGAAAGATCCGAAACAATTAAAATTCTCAAAGTATCAAGAATCAGCAAGAAAAGATATTGAACGAACATTTGAAATACTACAAGGCCGATGGACCGTTGTTCAACCTTCGGCATGAAATGACCCATTTATCTAATTAAAACATTACTCACGATGCATTTTATCATTTATTTCTTCGAGTGTTTTCCCGCAAAAATAATAACATTTATCACAAAATGTCTTTTTTAAATGTTCATATTTTCATGTCTTCTTAATGTTTAAAAAAATTAAAAAAAAAAAGCGAAAAAAATTTACTTCTCCCACTTCTCCAAAAAAGTGTCTCTCTCTTGATGATGACTATATATATAATAACATTCATCACAAAAGTACTTCCCTCGGTATGATACAAAGTGTATGAATAAATCGATTAAGGGGTGATTGTTGGAGCTACTCGGTTTGTGTGTCCCACATATAAAACTGAAAGAACATAATGTGTGTATATAAGCTTAAGAGAATCTCTCTATCACCAATTGAAAAGAAATTGTTGGAGTTAATCCGTTTGTGTATCTCAGTTATACATTAATAATTATTGCTTTATGTTCACATAAATATTTGAGATTTTTTTTTTTTTACATGGATTGAACAATTGAATGGAATTGAAATCCATTTTTGAAGGATTGAATATTATGAACGGGTCTCAATGTTGGAAAGGAATTTGATTTCTTTGATGGCTATCGAACAAACAGAATGGCCTAAGAAATTTATTTCCAATACCATCAAAATTCCCTTTGATTCTGTCGGCCTCATAGGGTATAAGCTTATATTGGGGTTGAATCATGGTACAAATTGAGTAAAGAGTGTTTTTTTTTTTTTCATCTAAATTTGATAATTTGTATTTTAATTCTAATGTAAGAGTTTAATTGATTTGCAAAGGGTTATTACGATCCATCTAAGTCAAATCCAGCAGCAAATCAAATACCGTAACGTTTACATAAGTAACAAAAAATTGTGTAATAAGCAAAATACATATATATTTATTGGGTAATAATCAAGAGGAAGCACTTTTTTGGGGAAGTAATTTCTTCTGTTTTTTCGAATTTTTTTTTCAGGCATCAAGTTTAGGTAAAAATATGAACATTTAAAAAAGACATTTTGTGATGAATGTTATTATTTAGGCGAGAAAACGATCGAAGAAATAATTGATAACATTCATCATTAGTAATGTTATTTCTAATATTCTAATAATATTTTTAGAACGTTGTTTTCTTTCATCTTATATGAGGTTTTTTTTTTTTTTTTTTTTTTTTTTTTTTTTTTTTTAATTTAGCTTGATTTAGGGTTGTGTGTTTTGAATTTAGGTAAACTCTAAACCGTTCGTGTTAAAAATTCAATCTAAACCGTAATTTCTAAACCCTAAACCCTAATAGCTAAACTCTAATTTTTGAACCATAATTACTAAACCCTAGTTACTAAACCTTAATTTTTAAACCCTAAAAAAAACTCAGAAGCATAATACTACTGTCTACTCATGATGCATGTTTTCATTTATTTCTTCGAGCATTTTTTCGCCAAATTAACAATTATCACGAAGTGTCTTTTTTAAATGTTCATATTTTCATGTGATCTTGATGTCTGAAAAAAAATTGCGAAAAATACGAAAAAATTACTTCCCTTCATTTCCCCCCAAAAAGTGTTTCCCTCTTGATTAAATCTCTATATTTATATTTATATATACATTTTAAATTATACGTTTACGTATTCGTTTTTAAGTTTTACATATACATTTTTCATCGACGTTTTACGTGTACGTATTGTCATAAATGTGCGGTATTTACATAGATGTGCGGTATAATTCAAAGTTTTATATATGTGCGGTATTTTCAATTTTATTGATTACGTTACTCAAACAAATAGAGTAGTAGATAACTTGAGTGACCTTTATTACTCTGTATTGCGTAGAACAAATTAAAAGAAATAATAATAATGATTTTGTTATAAAATATCTAGATTGTGTTATAAAATATCTAGATTGGATGTTAATTTTATTATTATTATATTTCTTGCATAGTAATATTTTATACTATAAATAGACATGTATGGTAACCATTTAAGGTGCACCATTTCTCTTGAAATATCAATATCAATATTTCTTCTCTCCTTCTTCTCTCTTTTTCTCTCTTTGTTCTTATAACCATTAAAGGTAGTTATAAGCCTACTGAATTATAACACGTTATCAGCACGAAAAGCTTAGTGTAATTAAAAGATATCTCAAACGATCACGAATCACTAATCAAGGTATGAAATTATTAATAATTTTCAGACTCGAATATATCAAATTTTGGACTACTAACATTTATATTTATGTTATTTAAGTTATATATGGTCGGTTATACCACCTGAATTATATTTCTTTAATCTAACTTTTACTAACTTCACTAACATTTATATTTATGTTATTTAAGTTATATATGGTCGGTTATACCACCTGAATTATATTTCTGTAATCTAACTTTTACTAACTTCACTAACATTTATATTTATGTTATTTAAGTTATATATGGTCGGTTATACCACCTGAATTATATTTTCTGTAATCTAACTCTTATTAACTTCACTAACATTTATATTTATGTTAATAAGACCTCATGATTGTACGCAACACGTCATTTGACAACACGGTACTTTATGTACGCAACACGTCATTTGACAACACGGTACCATGGGTCGAGATTAATTCCGATCAATACGAATACGACGGGGTCTTTATATGTTATCTAACATTTATGATTACTTATGCAATTAATCATTATTTATTTCATGCATACTAATGTTTGTTCTTAAATTTATAATTTTAAAAGTTAAAATAAAAAAATAGTTTGTATTTTTATTAAAAGTAAATCTTAAAAGTTAAAATAAGAAAAAGTAGTTTGTACTTTTATTAAAAGTAAATCTTAAAAGTTAAAATACAAAAAGTAGTTTGTATTTTTATTAAAAGTAAATCTTAAAAGTTAAAATAAGAAAAAGTAGTTTGTACTTTTATTAAAAGTAAATTTTAAAAGTTAAAATACAAAAAGTAGTTTGTATTTTTATTAAAAGTAAATCTTAAAAGTTAAAATAAGAAAAAGTAGTTTGTATTTTTATTAAAAGTATATCTTAAAAGTTAAAGTAAGAAAAAAAAAGGGGATTGTAAAATGGAATAGTTTTTTGTCAAAAATGAAGTATTGAAAATGAAGTGGTCTCCTTCTATAACTAAAAAAATATATATATACTTTTATCAAATGAATTTTTTTTTTGTGGCCGACAATTTCAAACACGAGTCCGTGTTTAGTTTATCAAGAATATCTCTTGCTTTGGTGAAAGGTCACGATCACGATATCGGGTGTTGTGAAAGAATTAAAAAATTGGTCAAGTGGCCTTTTAAAAAACTAGAAAAAAAATTTAAACAAAAAGTTTTTTTTATATATTTATAATTTACGGGTAACGTAAAAAAAAGGAAGTTTTTTTTAAAAAAAAAAAACAAAGAAAGTGTTTAAATGAGTTTTACAGAAAGGGGGAAAGCAAAGTAAAAAAAAAACTTTTTTCCAAACAAAGGTAAATGAAAGTAGGACTTAATACAAGAAAAAAGTAAACATCTCCTAGACGTGATAAAATCTATCAATGATAAGTATTAGACTTGATGAGCTAAATGTGACAAAAATATTTCAACATGTCTTATGTTAATTTTCTAAAATAAGTTATTATTATTCCGAGTTTAACACATATACATATGTTAATTAAAAACAACCTTTTTGTTCTTATGTAGTGTTGGGTTGCAATTTTGGTTGTATGCCATAATTCCATCCAGTAGAGTGACAATAGAAAACTTTTGATAATAATCAATAAAAAACTTTTTTCCAAACTTGTCAAATGTTTTGTTAAAAACGTGACCGTTGAAAAAAGGAGGTTGAATAATAAAACTTAAAAAACAAATTATTTTATTAAGAGTGTGCATCAAAATAGCCCGTTTAATAATGGGGAGTAAAAATATAGTCAAATTGTTTCAACGAACAAGGGTTCAATTGGATGTCTCTTAAAAAAAATCCGCGGGTACGGGTGATGGATCCAATGGATCCGCATCCACGACCCGCGGGTGCTATAAGTACAAATCAACTAAAAGTCTAAAAAATAAATGCTCTTATAGGGACCAAATGTTCACAATAATTGCCTAAGCTAGATATGAAACAAATAGTTCATAAAAAAAAAAAAGGTCGTTGTGCGTTTTCGGGATGATAGCCGAAATACACTTACAAAAGTAGGTCAGCCGTCAATTCTTTATGGCCATATCAACGTAGATCAATAAAATCATTTATGGTTTTGATAAAAGATTAATTAAAAATTAATTGTTTTTTGGTCTTGGATTCTCGGTAACAAAAGCAAAGGTTGTTTTTGGTTGCCACAACAAACAAGACAGAGGTTGTTGACTTTTGTTGTTAAACATGGCACAAGTGAACAATAACAATAGATTATTGTTTTTGAAAAGAATAATGATGCGTTAATTTTATTGTATAAAATAAAATTAAAGAAAATGGTTTTCATTGATGACTATGAACAAACGCAAACAAAGTGTTTGTGGTATTTGGTGATTAAAAAAAAAAGTGCATCTAAAGCTTCTACTGAAAATAATATGCATCTAAAGCTTCTACTGAAAATTAATGTGCAAGGTACAACGTATAACTATATGGTCAAATTCATTTGAGCCTTCGGAGTCACAAGTATATGATGTATATATATATTACTCAATTAACAAAATAGTAAATCTAAATTAATTCATATGAATAGTAAAACGAAATTAATTAATTTACTATTCACATAAAAAAGCGCATATGATAAAAAGCGCATCGCATATGATAAGCGCATATGATAAAAAGCGAATATGATGAAAAGCACAACGCATATGATGAAAATCGCATATGATTAAAAGCGCATATGGTGAAAAACACAGCGCATATGATTAAAAGCGTATATGGTGAAAAGGATATATGATAAAAAAAAACACATATGGTGATTTAAAAAAAAAAAAAAAACACATATGGTGATTAATGGAAAGCACATATGGTGATTAATGAAAAGTATATTGTGAAAAAGAATCACAAATGTTTCTTGAAAGAATTCAAGGTAAGATATATGAACCAATTCATCCATCATGTGAACCATTTTGATATTTCATGGTTCTAATAGACGCATCTAGCGGATGGTCTCATATTTGTATGTTATCAAGCCGTAATATGGCATTTGCAAAGTTTCTTGCACAAATTATTAAATTGAGAACACATTATTCTGATTACACCATTAAAAGGATGAGACTTGATAATGCTGGTGAGTTAACATCTCAAGCATTTAATGATCATTATATATATACAGGGATTGTTGTTGAACATCCAGTTGCTCATGTGCATACATAAAATTGGTTTAGCTGAATCAATAGATAAACGCTTACAGCTAATAACTAGACAATTGATAATGAGTACAAATCTCTCAATATTTATATGTGGACATGTAAATTTACATGCTGCGACATTAATTCGCATTATACCATGTGGAAATCGTAAATATTTTCACTTAATACTTGATTTTGGCCAAGAGCCAAATATTTTCTACCTTAAAAACATTGGTTGTGCAGTGTATGTTCCAATTGTATCACCACAACACAATAAAATGGTTCTTCAAAGAAAGATGATAATATATTTTGGATATAAAACATCTTCAATCATAAGATATATTGAACCCATGATGGGTGATGTTTTTACAGCACGTTTTGCTGATTGTCATTTTAATAAAACATTGTTCCCTAGATTAGGGGGAGAAATAAAAATAAAAAATAAAATGATGCTTCATGATGTGAACATCAATTAAGGTATATTGAACTCGCACAAAAGAATGTGAAACGAAAGTTCAAAAATAATGCATATGCAAGAACTTGCAAATTAATTACTTTATGCATTTACAGATATAAAAAAGTGACTAAATCATATATACCAGCGATAAATGCTCCAGCTCGAACTGAAATTCCAAAAGCTGGCAATAATGTCACTGTTGAGTCTTTGCCACGCATCAAACGTGAAAGATCAATTGGTTCCGAAGATAAAAATCCTCGAAAAAGAAAATCAGCTGATAATGAGGTAAGAGAAAGTGTTCAAGAAGAACCACAAATCAATATTCCTTCTGCAGAGGATATTGATAAATGTAAATACTAAAATTGCGATAAATTATGCAATATTATGGAACCGAAATGAAACTAAAATCTCTATGAGATATTTTCATATAATGTTACAATGACATCATGAATAAAGATGATGATCTGGAACTAAAATCTGTCATCGAATATACAAAATGGACATGATTGAGCTCAATGGAAAGGAGCAATAAGAGCTGAATTAGAATCGCTCGATAAAAGAAAAGTTTTCGGATCAATCGTTATCACTTTTAAAGATGTGAAACGTATGGGATACAAATGAATTTTTATCCAAAAAGAAATGTGCAAATGAAGTTACAAGGCAAAACTAGACTTGTAACTCAATATTTCCCACAAAGACCAGAAATGAATTAGGAGGAAAAATTATCCTCCTGTAATGGATACAATTACTTATTAGATACTTAATCAACCTGGTAGTTATTTAAATGCATCTCATGAATGTTGTTAATACTTATCTGTATGGATCACTTAATAGTGATATATATGAATATACCTAAAGGGTTAAGGTATCATAAGCATCTAATGTAAAACCCAAGGGAATATATTCCATTAAATCACAAAGATTTTTAAGTGGGTTTATACAAACGGGACGTATGTGGTATAACCGATTAAATGACTACTTGATAAAAAAAAAGGGTATAAATATAAACTTATTTTGCACGTATGTTTTATAAAAACAATGTTCGGATATGAGATCGTAGTTGTTTATGTCAATGTTCTTAACATCATATGAACAAATAAAGAGATCTATGAAATCATTCAACTTCTAAAGAATTATTTTGAAATGAAAGATCTTGAAAAAACCAAGTATTACCTTGGATTGCAAATTGAGCATATGCCTAATGGTTTACTTGTACATCAAATAACTTATACCGAAAAGATTTTAAAACATTTTTTTTAAAGACAAACTCATTGTTGTTAGATCACTCAATATTGACACTGATCTATTTCATCCCTGCGAAGATCATGAAAATTTTAACAGATCGGAAGTTCTATATTTTAGTGCAATTGAGGTTCTTATGCATCTTATAGATTATACAAGATCTGACATTTCTTTTGCAGTTAATTTGTTGACAAGGTTCAGCTCAGCCCCTACCAAAAGACATTGGAATGGGATCAAACAAATAGTTTGATACCTTCTGGGAACTACTGATTTATAATTATTTTATTTTAACAACTCGAAACAAGATTTGTTTGGTTATACAGATGCAGATTATTTATCCGATCTACATAAAGCTAAATCTCAAACTGGATATGTATTCCTAAATGGAGGCACCGCAATATCATGACGTTCTCAAAACAAATACTTGTTGCAACATCATCAAATCATGCCGAAGTGATTGCATTACATGAAGCTACTCGGGAATGATTTTAGTTAAGATCAATGATACAAATCATTATTGATTCTTGTGGACTAGAACGCTATAAAAGCGTAACAACTATCTATGAAGATAATACAGCTTACATAATACAAATGAAAGAAGAGTATCAAAAATGACAGAACAAAACATAAATGCTGACGAGGCGCTAAAGCTATAAACGGTCTTAACGGTCATAAGTTTGATGGAAAAGAATGGTATATTGGTAAGGCTCAGAAAAAGACTGAAAGGGAATAGGAACTGAAACAACGGTTTGAACAAACCATGAAGGAGACTGTAGACAAATCACGAGGGCCAAACTTGTACATAAAAGATTTAGATGATACAGTTTCAGATGAAAACCTCAGATTTTTCTCATATACTCAAGATATCGTAAAAGACAACCAGATTAAAATGAGATACGTTCAATCAACAACTCTGCTGATCTTTATACCAAAGCACTGCTAACTGCTATTTTCAGAACACACGTTCATAATATTGGCATGAGGCATGTTCAGAAGATGTAACAACTCAGGCGTTGCCTACTTGAGGGGGAGTCAACTTTATGCTGCACTCTTTTTCCCTTAGCTAAAGTTTTATCCCAATGAGTTTTCTTTAGCAAGGTTTTTAACGAGGCAGTACTAGTTATTCTCTAATAAAATTGTCATCCAAGGGGGAGTGTTATAAAATATCTAGATTGTGTTATAAAATATCTAGATTGGATGTTAATTTTATTATTATTATATTTCTTGCATAGTAATATTTTATACTATAAATAGACATGTATGGTAACCATTTAAGGTGCACCATTTCTCTTGAAATATCAATATCAATATTTCTTCTCTCCTTCTTCTCTCTTTTTCTCTCTTTGTTCTTATAACCATTAAAGGTAGTTATAAGCCTACTGAATTATAACAGATTTTATCTTTTAGTAGTATCTGAATTTTTTTTTTTTATAGCTGTTAGGATCACTAAGAGGAGACTTAATTACCCACGCGTTCATGGTTGGAACTTCATAGCAAGGATGAAATTGTGGGTTAATATATGGGAGTTGATCCGTACACCACCTTGTTTTTGCCATACACCACCAAAATAATTATTTAGACAGTTTTACCCTTCCTTTGAGAAGTTAAGGGGAGTTGGTGGTGAACAAAAAGAAGGGTAAAAATGTCCAAAAAATTTATTTAGTGGTGTATGACAAAATAGAGGTGGTGTACGGATCACCTCCCTATATATATAGCCAATTGGAGTCGAAACCTCTCCTAAAAAACACAGGTCACCAGCCGCTAGACTACGGGTATGTTTGGCAAAACTAGCTGTTAGCTGAAGCTGTTAGCTGGTAGCGTTTAGCTGTTAACTGGTAGCGTTTAGCTGTTAGCTGTTAGCTGGTAGCGTTTAACTGGTATATATATTTAGATGTTTGGCAAAGTAGCTGGAGATGCTAGAAAAACGATAAAATGACAAAATTGGACATCGAAAAAAAATAATTAATGCTAAAAATAAAAATATTAATATTGTTTATAATCAACCTCAAAACAAAAATAGTCTCATACATAATAACTTTATACCAACATTACTACAGTACTAGTCATAAACACGTCATGATTATATAAACAAAGATGATGAAAAAAAATAAAATATTGATATTTAATAGTGTATAAACGAATAATAGCAGAAGCCTGCAGTATTATTATTATTATATTGGATATATCTCTATTGGATAGTATTGGATATACATCCAATGTACTCGAGTCAATTTATTACGGAGCATATATCAATAGGGTATGGATGGATATTTAAGTAATTGAAACACCAAAAAACTCCTATCTTGTTTTGAACGCTACTATTACTAGCGTTTCTCATAAGAGCGTTTGAATCTCACAAAAAGCTACAAGCTTTTACCAGCAAACAAAGCTTTTGGTTAGATACGAAATTTTTCTAAAAAGCTAAAAGCTCTTAAAAGCTTCTAAAAACTGCTTGCCAAACATGCCCATCACAACTTCTATTTGAATTTAAATATTAGTAATACGGAGTAAATAACTTGAGTGACAAAAGTATTAAATTAACTTTCTTATTCCGTAGCACAAATAATAAAAGAAATAAAAAAATAATACTCGTAATAATTTTATCTTTTAATAATATTTAAATTTAAATATCAAAATGAGATACTGTAACTTGCGATTTTTTTTAAAATAGTGTTTTTTAACATTGTTTGTAAAAATATAAATATCGGAAAAAGTTTTACAAAAATAAAAAAATCGGAGTTTAAAACTCCGGTTTTGATAAAACAGAAGTTTCAAACTTCGAATTAGTCCCTTTTTACACACATGGCACTTTAATATCACTATTCTGACACCGAAACTCTAAACCGGAGATATGCAGAAAAAACAGTAAAACTAGATTTTCAAACTCCGATTTTACATCTGCAATAATAAAACTCAATTATTGACTGATTCTTAGTCTTTTCACGCTCAGATTTGATACGTTTTTATAGTTATTTATGTCACTTCTGTAGAGACCCGTCCTAATCCATCCGGACGAAGTCCATATCGATTATAAACGACTCACAACAGTTGATTACATCGCGAGGTACTTGACCTCTATATGATACATTTTACAAACATTGCATTCGTTTTTGAAAAGACAATCTTTCATTACATCGAAAGTTGACGGCATGCATACCATTTTATAATATATCTAACTATAATTGACTTAATAATAATCTTGATGAACTCAAAGACTCGAATGCAACGTCTTTTGAAATATGTCATGAATGACTCCAAGTAATATCTCTAAAATGAGCAAATGCACAGTGGAAGATTTCTTTCGTACCTGAGAATAAACATGCTTTAAAGTGTCAACCAAAAGGTTGGTGAGTTCATTAGTTTAACATAAATAATCATTTCCATCATTTTAATAGACCACAAAATTTTTATTTCTCATAAATATACGTCTCATGCATAGAGACAAAAAAATATCATTCATATGGATTGAACACCTGGTAACCGACCTTAACAAGATGCATATAGAATATCCCCTATCATTCCGGGACTCCCTTCGGACATGATAAATTCGAAGTACTAAAGCATCCGGTACTTTGAATGGGGCTTGTTGGGCCCAATAGATCTATCTTTAGGATTCGCGTCAATTAGGGTGTCTGTTCCCTAATTCTTAGATTACCAGACTTAATAAAAAGGGGCATATTCGATTTCGATAATTCAACCATAGAATGTAGTTTCACGTACTTGTGTCTACTTTGTAAATCATTTATAAAACCTGCATGTATTCTCAGCCCTAAAATATAAAGGGTAAAAAGGCAAATGAAACTCACCATACTGTATTTTGTAGTAAAAATACATATGACGATATTGAACAATGTAGGGTTGGCCTTGGATTCACGAACCTATATCATTTAAATATATTAACACACATAATAACAATTAACAAGTTTATATATTTATATTTATTAATAAATAACTTAGTTACATCTAATTATATATTTTAAATAAATACTTAATATTTATATATTAGATGCATATTAAAGTGTTTTAATTATAATGTATATAATGGATTAAAGTTTATATATATGATTATATATTATAATGTATTAGAATTAATGTTTTCATACATAATTATTTTATTATCTATAATATATATTTTCATAAAAAAATATTTATCTGTTATAGTAACAATGATATTAATAATAATAATATTAATAATAAATAAATAAAAAATAATAATAATAATAATAATAATAATAAGGTAATAATAATAATAATAATAATAATAATAAAAATAAAATAATTGTGTATACCCTTAAAAGCTTTGTCTAAAAAGGAATGCTCCAAACAAGACTCGAACCCGAGACCCCTCGTTCACACACAAACACGTTCAACCAATGGACCAATTCTGTTTTTCTGTTATTGATCCCATCAAAATAACTATAACCCGTTTTCATTATTTCTCTTCTTTCATCTTCCTAAAATTCATTCCACCCGAATATAGGAATAAACTCTTGGCCCAAGAACAATTACGGCCCAAATCGTATACAGCTTAACATATATATCATCGGCCCAATTTGTTAAGTAATCCACTTAACTTAATAATTGACCCAGTAAAAAAAAATCGATCGTGACTAGTGGCACAAATCGAATAACATCCGTAGGGTTTAATATAATAAAAATTATAGTGGCAAACAACAACTTGCAGGAACTCGTTTCATCTTCATCATCAAATTGTTCAATGAATCATAACAGTCCACTTAAATGTTTTGATTAACAGCCCACTATAACAGCTCGATCATATGCACTGTAAGAAAACCGAATATATATTGGTTGTTTACGTGTGGCCTTAAAATCGGTTTTCCTCATTTAATATTCAAACCTATATTATCACTTTATTATAATGATAAGTGTAAACACCTTTAATGTGTTTATATTCCTTCCTAATCTCACTATCGAATGGTTGTCTAGTGGGGTATTCCCTTTTGAATAAATGTCGACCAATAACAAAAAAAATTGTAGCAATAATGTTGATTGTATCTAAGAAAAAGCACTTCAAGGTTTAGCTGATGGGTCGAACCAAAAGAAACAGAAAAAGAATGCAGTAGAAAGATGGTCACGAAGGTGGTTTGATGACTTATTTGGTGGCGTTTTGGTTTTCGTACATCAACAGGAAATAACAACAAAGATTTCAAGATATGTGGTGGGTGGTTTCGAAAGGAAACAGAAGAATAAATAGCGAGTAACAGTTGGTGAAAGTTTGATTTGGCATTTGAATTATGGAGGAACTAACCTTGGTCCACTTCCTTTGTTGGATTGTAAGTGGGTGGGGATCACCAACAAATAGATCGGTATTGATGGATAGAATAAATCGAACATGATCAAATAAATAAGCAACAACTCAATAGCTTTAACAAGTGGGGTTATCCTTGATTGAGATTGTCGTCCATCATAAGGAAAAAGAAACAAAAGCATATGGTTTGAATTCACTTATTAATCACCCTTGTCATTCATCATTTATTCTATACCTCTCTATCCTCATGCCTTTTACCTCTCTTTTTCGTTTCAAAACAGAAGTATAAGAGTGGCTGCAAACAGGAAGTGCAGCATGTAATTATGTATATATAATCGAATGGTGGTGGCTGGGAAACATTAAAAAAAATTAGTTCACAGACACAACAGTGGTAACGTGATATCGGATTTCAAAGTGATCATGGTTGTGGTTTTAAATGGTTGTTTAAGGTGGTGGCGGTTTTGGTGTTTAGTGATTAAACATGGTGGTTTGTGGAACTTTTTCGAACCAAATAGAAGTATAAGTGTGGCTATTTCATGAAGAGGATTAAGAGAGAAGAAAAAGATGGTGTGTGGTATTTGTTGTTGAATCGAAACAGGAAGAAGACAAATATGTCGAGCATGTGCTTGTAGTTATTTGGGTTCGATGTGGTTACTTGATCGAGCTACAAATACAGGAAAGGTTTGAACCAAACAAAGAAGAGAGAGAGGTTGAGAGAGAGAGAGATGAAGGAAAGAAAAAGAAATGCATAAGTTGTTCTTGGCTAACAGTAACAGGTGACAGGATCATAATGATGATAGTTCAATGAAAAAAATAATAATAATAATGAATTTGATGATAGTGGTGTGGTGGTTTGAGATGAGTCAGGAAGTAAAGAACAAATTATGTAAAGCAGATAAGAATATATAAATATAAAATAACTTTGATATCGATCCATAACTGAATTTGGATAGTTCCTGTGGCTGATTTATGGATTGTACGAAGTTATAGATTGAAGAATCAATTAAGAATAGTTTGAAATCTAATCGTACATATCTTCCTATTTTTGTGATTTATAAATAATATAGATATAGATATAGTATTAATAATACTAATAATACTAATTAATAATAATTATACTAATAATACTGATTATTAATAATAGAAATAATAATAATAATAATAGAAGTATTAATATTATTAATGATATTTATAATAATAATAATAATAATAATAATAATATAATAACTTATACTTATCAAATTTTATTTATTTTATATCTCATATTAGAATTAATAATACTAATAACACAAATATTAATATCAATATTAATATTAATATTAGTAATAATAATGAAAGTGATAATAATATTATTGATATATCATTTATATTTTAACTTGTGATTTCAAATAATTTATTTATTTTACACTATATTATATAGTAATATTTATTAAATATTATATATCACAATATATTAATATTAATAACTATTATTAGAATTCATATATAAACTCATAATAATATATATGTATAATGGTAATTTATTTATTCTATTTATTATTTTACATTTATAATTCCTAATGTTTAAAGTATACATTATGGATTCAATTCAAATGATTTATTTGTTTTCTATTACTTAAAATTATTATACATACTTATAGTTATATTTACATATTCATTTACACACAATTGTTCGTGAATCCTCGGGAGTGGTCAAAGGTTAACTGAATCTATCTAAACAGTTCTAAGTTTTTGAGACTCAATCTAACATACCTTTCTTATCGTATCGAAATCATATAAAGATTAAGTTTAAATTTAGTCGGAAATTCCCGGGTCATCACAGTACCTCCCCATTAAAGAAATTTTGTCCCGAAATTTGAGTGAGGTGGTCATGGCTAACAATAAAAATATTTTCATGACGAATATGAGTTGATAAATAAAGTTTTGTCATCATGAGTAATATGGATAAAACAATTCGATTATTCGAAGAACACGAATGAAGCTAACACAAAAGAGTAAAATGAGTAAATGCAAGTTTGTCTTAACCAGTGACGTAGTTATTGTTGATTTTCCAGAATTTAAGGGATTTAAAGAAAAATCTTGAAAATCTATAAGATCTGATTTCTACGAGATTTAAGGAAATTAGGATCTCCTTAATTAAATGCGATGATTTGTCCCGATTACTACGTCTGATATTTCCTTTATAAATTTACATTTTCCGTTCCATTATTCTTACCATTCCTATACTTTCTTTCTTAGTTCATACATCCAAAAGATTGTGAAAATGCTTAGTCTAGTTCTAATCCCTAATATTTTCCTAATTATCATTTCTGTCATCCCTCTTTTAAATCTTCCACCAGAAAAATCTGTTTACTTTTAATATAACCCTGGGGTGATACTATTCTTAATTATGCCGTGTCTTTATATTGCTATTCGTATTAATATCCATGGTTTGTAATTTATGTGTTGTTATCGGGCTTTATATTCTCCCTTATATTTCAGAGTCCCTGCTTTCGTCTTCTATAGTCATTGTCATTCACAGTTAATGCTCTCTCTTATTTGCTGCGATTTATACCCTCTTTCTATTTCGAAGTTCCATGCTTTTGTTTTCTTTTCGCAAGTAATGGTCCAGAATTTGTAGATATGGAGTTTCGAATGAACATGACTAATGTTCTAAGAGAGAGATTGTAATAGTACGATTTTGATTTGGTAAATTACCAGAATTTAAGAGAAAAGATAGAATTATCAAGAAAATATGTTCTTGATATGTTTATAGATTAGATAGAA
Source organism: Rutidosis leptorrhynchoides (assembly GCF_046630445.1). NCBI lineage: Eukaryota > Viridiplantae > Streptophyta > Magnoliopsida > Asterales > Asteraceae > Rutidosis > Rutidosis leptorrhynchoides. The sequence continues at coordinate 144,269,275 of NC_092333.1, forward strand.
CGTAAGAGTCGTGTAACATGGCACATGATGACGTTATGATCTGTGAATCATCACATCCCATTAGAAACTTAGCATGACTTACTGTAATATAATCACGTTGATCAAGTATCATTATATTATATTAACTCATGCATCAATTCCCAACACTACTTCAAAAACATTCATAATTTAAACTCGAATTTTAAAGAATTTTAGAAACTAAAGTAGTTTCCTTTATGATGTAGATAAATAATTTCAGACGAGAACATTTATGAAAATATCTTTAGAAATATCGAAGATATTTATGATGATATTTTGGAATTTGTAAGTTCGATGGTTGATGAAGAAGAATTTTCCGCAAGATTTTAACATGACCTCGGAGCAAGATATTCTCTAAAGATTTCATCGGATCCAGAATTACCTGGATTCTTTGAATATAGGGTATGGCCCTTGTATTTGTCCTTGATCTCCCTCGTGGTTAGCTCAATCCGTTTTCCAATTCCAACTTTTCTGAGCTTTTCCAACATACTATTCTTTATCATCATACTTTCGACGGTTAAGGTCGTTTACAGTTGTCTACAGTTTCTGCTGCTTCATTCAGCTTTTTCAACATTCCAAGTAGTAAATCGCAGACTATGTGCTTTTCAGAATTTCAGAATGGAAAATCTTAATTTCAAGAGATAAATGCTATATGTATGCGTTTAACTGTTGATGTAGAGACATTGTGAGATTCAAAATTCTGATTACTATTTCCCGGTAATTAGTATGGTAATTCTCGTTATCAGATGCAGATGAGTAGATGATAGTGTTTCAATGAATAAATATAATGATTTATCAGAGAGATTTAAACCAAGAAGCAACGAGGTTGCCGGTCTGTCTGCTGATAATATGATAGAATATGAAAGGTTCCCCGGTAACAATAAAAGAGCACGCATATACATCAAGGTTATAATAAGGTTGTTTCGAACGAAAAGTCGAAGTTGACTTGCTGGAGCTGTGACAAAATTTACTACTTTGAAAGGAATTACCAAGTTATTTTGGGTAATAATAACACTAAAGGAATTAGCACAGATACGTGTTAAACGTTTACTCAGGTTCTGAGTGTTTTCAGATGCATAACTATATGCATCAATCTTTTCTTCCGTAGATGAAGTATGGTTGGTTCATCCTCTCGATTGGGGTATTTTCAAGAATCATGAAAGTTTGAACGCAGATTATAATCGTCAAGATACAAATGAGGTTTAAGATGAAATCAAGTGGCAACTTGAAGAATTGTTTAGTTTCATATGTTATAATCAATATTTTAATTCATTTTAATTGTCCACTGTTGATAGTCCATAGTTCAAAGTCCACAGTTAGCAATTCAATAATTCATATATAGTTTAATATATAACATTCGAATTAATTAATACGTATCGTGACCCGTGTACATGTCTCAGACTCGATTACAACTCAAAGTATATATATTATTATAGAATCAACCTCAACCCTGTATAGAGAACTCGATCATTACTGCATATAGAGTGTCTATGGTTATTCCAAATAATATATATATATATATATATATATATATATATATATATATATATATATATATATATATATATATATATATATATATATATATATATATGCGTCGATATGATATGTCAAAACCTAGTATACGTGTTCCGATATTTAAAGTGCGTAAAATAAATACAGAATTTAAATGACGATAAATAAAATTGCGATAATTAAATTGCGATAAATAAACTGCGATAAATAAAAATGTAATCAGTTAGCTAGGAACAGTTAGCTAGGAACAGTTAGCGTGGATTCTTAACAAAATTTCTCATAGTAATTTGTTTGTTTCTAACAAATTTTATTTTGTCCAATGTTTTTCTTCATTATGCCACTTGTTGGGTTCTGATAAGTCAAAATCCAAATATGAAATTGAATTACAATGGTTATTCTGTGGTGAACGGATTCGTATATCTGTGGATGTAGGTAGAATAGTAAATGACTGTTGAATCAGAATTGAAAAAAAAATGTACAGTGTAACTTATTAATGTGAAATCTAAATATTCCTCGGGTATTACCTACCCGTTAAAATATTTTCACCATTAACAGTTTTTACAATAAAACTTTTAATTACAATCTTTATGAGAACATATATACATATATATTTTTTTTCAGACATAATCATGGATTTAATGAGTCAATGTGATATTAAACTCATCAGATTTACGGCTAGAACCAGAGTACATAATCTCTAAAATATTAGAGATTACATAATCGCTATGAAGGATGAAGATAGTTTATATAGAACGATTCGTAGAACGATGATTATGCTTGAGGTATAGATTGCGAGGTTGAGGCGTGTGATAATGTTGTTGTTGGTACTGGTTATGTTGCTAGTGCTGCTGATGGTGGTACTGTTGCTGTCGGTGCTACAAGTGTTGTTGGTGCTGAGGTTGGTGATGATGTTGGTGTAGTAAGTATAGCTTGTAGATCACGTACCATTCTTGTCAGGGTTTCTATCCTACCCTCTATCATTTTTATCCATCCACTCATCTGATTCGATAGATCTTGATTATCAATTCGAAGTTCCATAACTTCTTCTAATATTCTCCTTCGATTGGTATTCTGAAGTAGAGGTTGAATATTTTCTGAGATTGCAGTAATGCGACCTTCGAGGTGGAAAACTTTAGCAAGAAGGGTGAATACAGTGTTGCGCATAGGTTCACCGGTGAGTACATCGTTTTCTCCGATGTTAGGAGGTAAGTTTGGTTCACGGTAGGGCTCGCCTTCTTCGTTTCTCCATCGAGTGAGTAAGTCTCGGACCCACCCCCATCTCCTCCAGAAAAAAATAGCTAAACGGTGGAGACACTTCGGGTTCATTTACTTCGGAGTCTACTTCAATACGCATCTCGAAATTGCTTCTGGAACTAATGGAATCCAAGCTAAGTGTAGGATCCATCTCTTATGATCATTTAGAGGATTTTCGATATGAAATGATTTTCGGTTATCGGATAATATTCTAATTATATAGAATATCTAATATAGTACAGAAGATCCCGTAGATTATGGAGGAAATTAAGGAAACGTGTCAGATAAAGTCTACAGTAACAGATACGCTAAGATATAAATTTTGTCTATACACTATTCATGCAGTCAATGCAGTAAAACATGTCTAGGCTAAGAATAATGAGCAGGTAATTTCCTAAGGATGATAAGCAAATGATTTCCGACAAAAACGATAAGCAAAACTTTTGACATGCAGACACGGTCGAAGTCCAGAATCACTAATGCATCCTAACGACTATCAGTTAGACTCACTAATGCAAGACCTGGTTCGCTAAGAACACCGCTCTGATACCAACTGTAGAGACCCGTCCTAATCCATCCGGACGAAGTCCATATCGATTATAAACGATTCACAACAGTTGATTACATCGCGAGGTACTTGACCTCTATATGATACATTTTACAAACATTGCATTCGTTTTTTAAAATATAATCTTTCATTACATTGAAAGTTGACGGCATGCATACCATTTTATAATATATCTAACTATAATTGACTTAATAATAATCTTGATGAACTCAACGACTCGAATGCAACGTCTTTTGAAATATGTCATGAATGACTCCAAGTAATATCTCTAAAATGAGCAAATGCACAGTGGAAGATTTCTTTCGTACCTGAGAATAAACATGCTTTAAAGTGTTAACCAAAAGGTTGGTGAGTTTATTAGTTTAACATAAATAATAATTTCCATCATTTTAATAGACCACAAGATTTTTATTTCTCATAAATATACGTCTCATGCATAGAGACAAAAAAATATCATTCATCTGGATTGAACACCTGGTAACCGACCTTAACAAGATGCATATAGAATATCCCCTATCATTCCGGGACTCCCTTCGGACATGATAAATTCAAAGTACTAAAGCATCCAGTACTTTGGATGGGGCTTGTTGGGACCAATAGATCTATCTTTAGGATTCGCGTCAATTAGGGTGTCTGTTCCCTAATTCTTAGATTACCAGACTTAATAAAAAGGGGCATATTCGATTTCGATAATTCAACCATAGAATGTAGTTTCACGTACTTGTGTCTATTTTGTAAATCATTTATAAAACATGCATGTATTCTCAGCCCTAAAATATAAAGGGTAAAAAGGCAAATGAAACTCACTATACTGTATTTTGTAGTAAAAATACATATGACGATATTGAACAATGCAGGGTTGGCCTTGGATTCACGAACCTATATCATTTATATATATTAACACACATAATAACAATTAACAAGTTTATATATTTATATTTATTAATAAATAACTTAGTTACATCTAATTATATATTTTAAATAAATACTTAATATTTATATATTAGATGCATATTAAAGTGTTTTAATTAAAATGTATATAATGGATTAAAGTTTATATATATGATTATATACTATAATGTATTAGAATTAATGTTTTCATACATAATTATTTTATTATCTATAATATATATTTTCATAAAAAAATATTTATCTGTTATAGTAATAATGATATTAATAATAATAATATTAATAATAAATAAATAAAAAATAATAATAATAATAATAATAAGGTAATAATAATAATAATAATAATAATAATAATAATAATAATAATAATAATAATAATAATAATAATAATAATAATAATAATAATAATAATAATAAAATAATTGTGTATACCCTTAAAAGCTTTGTCTAAAAAGGAATGCTCAAAACAAGACTCGAACCCGAGACCCCTCGTTCACACACAAACACGTTCAACCAATGGACCAATTCTGTTTTTCTGTTATTGATCCCATCTAAATAACTATAACCCGTTTTCATTATTTCTCTTCTTTCATCTTCCTAAAATTCAGACCACCCGAATATAGGAATAAACTCTTGGCCCAAGAACAATTACGGCCCAAATCGTATGCAGCTTAACATATATATCATCGGCCCAATTTGTAAAGTAATCCACTTAACTTAATAATTGACCCAGTAAAAAAATCGATCGTGACTAGTGGCATAAATCGAATAACATCCGTAGGGTTTAATATAATAAAAATTATAGTGGCAAACAACAACTTGCAGGAACTCGTTTCATCTTCATCATTAAATCGTTCAATGAATCATAACAGTCCACTTAAATGTTTTGATTAACAGCCCACTATAACAGCTCGATCATATGCACTGTAAGAAAACCGAATATATATTGGTTGTTTACGTGTGGCCTTAAAATCGGTTTTCCTCATTTAATATTCAAACCCATATTATCACCTTATTATAATGATAAGTGTAAACACCTTTAATGTATTTATATTCCTTCCTAATCCCACTATCGAATGGTTGTCTAGTAGGGTATTCCCTTTTGAATAAATGTCGACCAATAACAAAAAAAAAATAGTAGCAATAATGTTGATTGTATCTAAGAAAAAGCAGTTCAAGGTTTAGCTGATGGGTCGAACCAAAAGAAACAGAAAAAGAATGCAGTAGCAAGATGGTCACGAAGGTGGTTTGATGACTTATTTGGTGGCGTTTTGGTTTTGGTACATCAACAGGAAACAACAACAAAGATTTCAAGATATGTGGTGGGTGGTTTCGAAAGGAAACAGAAGAATAAATAGCGAGTAACAGTTGGTGAAAGTTTGATTTGGCATTTGAATTATGGAGGAACTAACCTTGGTCCACTTCCTTTGTTGGATTGTAAGTGGGTGGGGATCACCAACAAATAGATCGGTATTGATGGATAGAATAAATCGAACATGATCAAATAAATAAGCAACAACTCAATAGCTTTAACAAGTGGGGTTATCCTTGATTGAGATTGTCGTCCATCATAAGGAAAAAGAAACAAAAGCATATGGTTTGAATTCACTTATTAATCACCCTTGTCATTCATCATTTATTCTATACCTCTCTATCCTCATGCCTTTTACCTCTCTTTTTCGTTTCAAAACAGAAGTATAAGAGTAGCTGCAAACAGGAAGTGCAGCATGTAATTATGTATATATAATCGAATGGTGGTGGCTGGGAAACATTAAAAAAATTTCGTTCACAGACACAACAGTAGTAACGTGATATCGGATTTCAAAGTGATCATGGTTGTGGTTTTAAATGGTTGTTTAAGGTGGTGGCGGTTTTGGTGTTTAGTGATTAAACATGGTGGTTTGTGGAACTTTTTCGAACCAAATAGAAGTATAAGTGTGGCTATTTCATGAAGAGGATTAAGAAAGAAGAAAAAGATGGTGTGTGGTATTTGTTGTTGAATCGAAACAGGAAGAAGACAAATATGTCGAGCATGTGCTTGTAGTTATTTGGGTTCGATGTGGTTACTTGATCGAGCTACAAATACAGGAAAGGTTTGAACCAAACAAAGAAGAGAGAGAGGTTGAGAGAGAGAGAGATGAAGGAAAGAAAAAGAAATGCATAAGTTGTTCTTGGCTAACAGTAACAGGTGACAGGATCATAATGATGATAGTTCAATGAAAAAAATAATAATAATAATGAATTTGATGATAGTGGTGTGGTGGTTTGAGATGAGTCAGGAAGTAAAGAACAAATTATGTAAAGCAGATAAGAATATATAAATATAAAATAACTTTGATATCGATCCATAACTGAATTTGGATAGTTCCTGTGGCTGATTTATGGATTGTACGAAGTTATAGATTGAAGAATCAATTAAGAATAGTTTGAAATCTAATCGTACATATCTTCCTGTTTTTGTGATTTATAAATAATATAGATATAGATATAGTATTAATAATACTAATAATACTAATTAATAATAATTATACTAATAATACTGATTATTAATAATAGAAATAATAATAATAATAATAGAAGTATTAATATTATTAATGATATTTATAATAATAATAATAATAATAATATAATAACTTATACTTATCAAATTTTATTTATTTTATATCTCATATTAGAATTAATAATACTAATAACACAAATATTAATATCAATATTAGTAATAATAATGAAAGTGATAATAATATTATTGATATATCATTTATATTTTAACTTGTGATTTCAAATAATTTATTTATTTTACACTATATTATATTGTAATATTTATTAAATATTATATATCACAATATATTAATATTAATAACTATTATTAGAATTCATATATAAACTCATAATAATATATATGTATAATGGTAATTTATTTATTCTATTTATTATTTTACATTTATAATTCCTAATGTTTAAAGTATACATTATGGATTCAATTCAAATGATTTATTTGTTTTCTATTACTTAAAATTATTATACATACTTATAGTTATATTTACATATTCATTTACACACAATTGTTCGTGAATCCTCGGGAGTGGTCAAAGGTTAACTGAATCTATCTAAACAGTTCTAAGTTTTTGAGACTCAATCTAACATACCTTTCTTATCGTATCGAAATCATATAAAGATTAAGTTTAAATTTAGTCGGAAATTCCCGGGTCATCACAGTACCTCCCCATTAAAGAAATTTCGTCCCGAAATTTGAGTGAGGTGGTCATGGCTAACAATAAAAATATTTTCATGACGAATATGAGTTGATAAATAAAGTTTTGTCATCATGAGTAATATGGATAAAACAATTCGATTATTCGAAGAACACAAATGAAGCTAACACAAAAGAGTAAAATGAGTAAATGCAAGTTTGTCTTAACCAGTGACGTAGTTATTGTTGATTTTCCAGAATTTAAGGGATTTAAAGAAAAATCTTGAAAATCTATAAGATCTGATTTCTTCGAGATTTAAGGAAATTAGGATCTCCTTAATTAAATGCGATGATTTGTCCCGATTACTACGTCTGATATTTCCTTTATAAATTTACATTTTCCGTTCCATTATTCTTACCATTCCTATACTTTCTTTCTTAGTTCATACATCCAAAAGATTGTGAAAATGCTTAGTCTAGTTCTAATCCCTAATATTTTCCTAATTATCATTTCTGTCATCCCTCTTTTCAATCTTCCACCAGAAAAATCTGTTTACTTTTAATATAACCTTGGGGTGATACTATTCTTAATTATGTCGTGTCTTTATATTGCTATTCGTATTAATATCCATGGTTTGTAATTTATGTGTTGTTATCGGGCTTTATATTCTCCCTTATATTTTAGAGTCCCTGCTTTCGTCTTCTATAGTCATTGTCATTCACAGTTAATGCTCTCTCTTATTTGCTGCGATTTATACCCTCTTTCTATTTCGAAGTTCCATGCTTTTGTTTTCTTTTCGCAAGTAATGGTCCAGAATTTGTAGATATGGAGTTTCGAATGAACATGACTAATGTTCTAAGAGAGAGATTGTAATAGTACGATTTTGATTTGGTAAATTACCAAAATTTAAGAGAAAAGATAGAATTATCAAGAAAATATGTTCTTGATATGTTTATAGATTAGATAGAACGTAAGAGTCGTGTAATATGGCACATGATGACGTTATGATCTGTGAATCATCACATCCCATTAGAAACTCAGCATTACTTACTGTAATATAATCACGTTGATCAAGTGTCATTATATTATACTAACTCATGCATCAATTCCCAACACTACTTCAAAAACATTCATAATTTAAACTCGAATTTTAAAGAATTTTAGAAACTAAAGTAGTTTCCTTTATGATGTAGATAAATAATTTCGGACGAGAACATTTATGAAAATATCTTCAGAAATATCGAAGATATTTATGATGATATTTTGGAATTTGTAAGTTCGATGGTTGATGAAGAAGAATTTTCATCAAGATTTTAACATGACCTCGGAGCAAGATATTCTCTAAAGATTTCATCGGATCCAGAATTACCTGGATTCTTTAAATATAGGGTATGGCCCTTGTATTTGTCCTTGATCTCCCTCGTGGTTAGCTCAATCCGTTTTCCAATTCCAACTTTTTTGAGCTTTTCCAACATACTATTCTTTATCATCATACTTTCGACGGTTAAGGTCGTTTACAGTTGTCTACAGTTTCTGCTGCTTCATTCAGCTTTTTCAACATTCCAAGTAGTAATTCGCAGACTATGTGCTTTTCAGAATTTCAGAATGGAAAATCTTAATTTCAAGAGATAAATGCTATATGTATACGTTTAACTGTTAATGTAGAGACATTGTGAGATTCAAAATACTGATTGCTATTTCCCGGTAATTAGTATGGTAATTCTCGTTATCAGATGCAGATGAGTAGATGATAGGGTTTCATTGAATAAATATAATGATTTATCAGAGAGATTTAAACCAAGAAGTAACGAGGTTACCGGTCTGTCTGCTGATAATATGATAGAATATGAAAGGTTCCCCGGTAACAATAAAAGAGCACGCATATACATCAAGGTTATAATAAGGTTGTTTCGAACGAAAAGTCGAAGTTGACTTGCTGGAGCTGTGAAAAAATTTGCTACTTTGAAAGGAATTACCAAGTTATTTTGGGTAATAATAACACTAAAGGAATTAGCACAGATACGTGTTAAACGTTTACTCAGGTTCTGAGTGTTTTCAGATGCATAACTATATGCATCAATCTTTTCTTCCGTAGATGAAGTATGGTTGGTTCATCCTCTCGATTGGGGTATTTTCAAGAATCATGAAAGTTTGAACGCAGATTATAATCGTCAAGATACAAATGAGGTTTAAGATGAAATCAAGTGGCAACTTGAAGAATTATTTAGTTTCATATGTTATAATCAATATTTTAATTCATTTTAATTGTCCACTGTTGATAGTCCATAGTTCAAAGTCCACAGTTAGCAATTTAATAATTTATATATAGTTTAATATATAACATTCGAATTAATTAATACGTATCGTGACCCGTGTACATGTCTCAGACTCGATCACAACTCAAAGTATATATATTATTATAGAATCAACCTCAACCCTGTATAGAGAACTTGATCATTACTGCATATAGAGTGTCTATGGTTATTCCAAATAATATATATATATATATATATATATATATATATATATATATATATATATATATATATATATATATATGCGTCGATATGATATGTCAAAACCTAGTATACGTGTCCCGATATTTAAAGTGCGTAAAATAAATACAGAATTTAAATGACGATAAATAAAATTGCGATAATTAAATTGCGATAAATAAACTGCGATAAATAAAAATGTAATCAGTTAGCTAGGAACAGTTAGCTAGGAACAGTTAGCGTGGATTCTTAATAAAATTTCTTATAGTAATTTGTTTGTTTCTAACAAATTTTATTTTGTCCAATGTTTTTCTTCATTATGCCACTTGTTGGGTTCTGATAAGTCAAAATCCAAATATGAAATTGAATTACAATGGTTATTCTGTGGTGAACGGATTCGTATATCTGTGGATGTAGGTAGAATAGTAAATGACTGTTGAATCAGAATTGAAAAAAAAAATGTACAGTGTAACTTATTAATGTGAAATCTAAATATTCCTCGGGTATTACCTACCCGTTAAAATATTTTCACCATTAGCAGTTTTTACAATAAAACTTTTAATTACAATCTTTATGAGAACATATATACATATATATTTTTTTTCAGACGTAATCATAGATTTAATGAGTCAATGTGATATTAAACTCATCAGATTTACGGCTAGAACCAGAGTACATAATCTCTAAAACATTAGAGATTACATAATCGCTATGAAGGATGAAGATACTTTATATAGAACGATTCGTAGAACGATGATTATGCTTGAGGTATAGATTGCGAGGTTGAGGCGTGTGATAATGTTGTTGTTGGTACTGGTTATGTTGCTGGTGCTACTGATGGTGGTACTGTTGCTGTCGGTGCTACAAGTGTTGTTGGTGCTGAGGTTGGTGATGATGTTGGTGTAGTAAGTATAGCTTGTAGATCACGTACCATTCTTGTCAGGGTTTCTATCCTACCCTCTATCATTTTTATCCATCCACTCATCTGATTCGATAGATCTTGATTATCAATTCGAAGTTCCATAACTTCTTCTAATATTCCCCTTCGATTGGTATTCTAAAGTAGAGGTTGAATATTTTCTGAGATTGCAGTAATGCGACCTTCGAGGTGGAAAACTTTAGCAAGAAGGGTGAATACAGTGTTGCACATAGGTTCACCGGTGAGTACATCGTTTTCTCCGATGTTAGGAGGTAAGTTTGGTTCACGGTAGGGCTCGCCTTCTTCGTTTCTCCATCGAGTGAGTAAGTCTCGGACCCACCCCCATCTCCTCCAGAAAAAAATAGCTAAACGGTGGAGACACTTCGGGTTCATTTACTTCGGAGTCTACTTCAATACGCATCTCGAAATTGCTTCTGGAACTAATGGAATCCAAGCTAAGTGTAGGATCCATCTCTTATGATCATTTAGAGGATTTTCGATATGAAATGATTTTCGGTTATCGGATAATATTCTAATTATATATAATATCTAATATAGTACAGAAGATCCCGTAGATTACGGAGGAAATTAAGGAAACGTGTCAGATAAAGTCTACAGTAACAGATACGCTAAGATATGAATTTTGTCTATACACTATTCATGCAGTCAATGCAGTAAAACATGTCTAGGCTAAGAATAATGAGCAGGTAATTTCCTAAGGATGATAAGCAGATGATTTCCGACAAAAACGATAAGCAAAACTTTTGACATGCAGACACGGTAGAAGTCCAGACTCACTAATGCATCCTAACGACTATCAGTTAGACTCACTAATGCAAGACCTGGTTCGCTAAGACCACCGCTCTGATACCAACTGTAGAGACCCGTCCTAATCCATTCGGACGAAGTCCATATCGATTATAAATGATTCACAACAGTTGATTACATCGCGAGGTACTTGACCTCTATATGATACATTTTACAAACATTGCATTCGTTTTTGAAAAGACAATCTTTCATTACATCGAAAGTTGACGGCATGCATACCATTTTATAATATATCTAACTATAATTGACTTAATAATAATCTTGATGAACTCAACGACTCGAATGCAACGTCTTTTGAAATATGTCATGAATGACTCCAAGTAATATCTCTAAAATGAGCAAATGCACAGTGGAAGATTTCTTTCGTACCTGAGAATAAACATGCTTTAAAGTGTCAACCAAAAGGTTGGTGAGTTTATTAGTTTAACATAAATAATCATTTCCATCATTTTAATAGACCACAAGATTTTTATTTCTCATAAATATACGTCTCATGCATAGAGACAAAAAAATATCATTCATCTGGATTGAACACCTGGTAACCGACCTTAACAAGATGCATATAGAATATCCCCTATCATTCCGGGACTCCCTTCGGACATGATAAATTCGAAGTACTAAAGCATCCAGTACTTTGGATGGGGCTTGTTGGGCCCAATAGATCTATCTTTAGGATTCGCGTCAATTAGGGTGTCTGTTCCCTAATTCTTAGATTACCAGACTTAATAAAAAGGGGCATATTCGATTTCGATAATTCAACCATAGAATGTAGTTTCACGTACTTGTGTCTATTTTGTAAATCATTTATAAAACCTGCATGTATTCTCAGCCCTAAAATATAAAGGGTAAAAAGGCAAATGAAACTCACCATACTGTATTTTGTAGTAAAAATACATATGACGATATTGAACAATGCAGGGTTGGCCTTGGATTCACAAACCTATATCATTTATATATATTAACACACATAATAACAATTAACAAGTTTATATATTTATATTTATTAGTAAATAACTTAGTTACATCTAATTATATATTTTAAATAAATACTTAATATTTATATATTAGATGCATATTAAAGTGTTTTAATTAAAATGTATATAATGGATTAAAGTTTATATATATGATTATATACTATAATGTATTAGAATTAATGTTTTCATACATAATTATTTTATTATCTATAATATATATTTTCATAAAAAAATATTTATCTGTTATAGTAATAATGATATTAATAATAATAATATTAATAATAAATAAATAAAAAATAATAATAATAATAATAAGGTAATAATAATAATAATAATAATAATAAAAATAAAATAATTGTGTATACCCTTAAAAGCTTTGTCTAAAAAGGAATGCTCCAAACAAGACTCGAACCCGAGACCCCTCGTTCACACACAAACACGTTCAACCAATGGACCAATTCTGTTTTTCTGTTATTGATCCCATCTAAATAACTATAACCCGTTTTCATTATTTCTCTTCTTTCATCTTCCTAAAATTCAGTCCACCCGAATATAGGAATAAACTCTTGGCCCAAGAACAATTACGGCCCAAATCGTATACAGCTTAACATATATATCATCGGCCCAATTTGTAAAGTAATCCACTTAACTTAATAATTGACCCAGTAAAAAAAATCGATCGTGACTAGTGGCATAAATCGAATAACATCCGTAGGGTTTAATATAATAAAAATTATAGTGGCAAACAACAACTTGCAGGAACTCGTTTCATCTTCATCATTAAATCGTTCAATGAATCATAACAGTCCACTTAAATGTTTTGATTAACAGCCCACTATAACAGCTCGATCATATGCACTGTAAGAAAACCGGATATATATTGGTTGTTTACGTGTGGCCTTAAAATTGGTTTTCCTCATTTAATATTCAAACCCATATTATCACCTTATTATAATGATAAGTGTAAACACCTTTATGTATTTATATTCCTTCCTAATCCCACTATCGAATGGTTGTCTAGTGGGGTATTCCCTTTTGAATAAATGTCGACCAATAACAAAAAAAAAATAGTAGCAATAATGTTGATTGTATCTAAGAAAAAGCAGTTCAAGGTTTAGCTGATGGGTCGAACCAAAAGAAACAGAAAAAGAATGCAGTAGCAAGATGGTCACGAAGGTGGTTTGATGACTTATTTGGTGGTGTTTTGGTTTTGGTACATCAACAGGAAACAACAACAAAGATTTCAAGATATGTGGTGGGTGGTTTCGAAAGGAAACAGAAGAATAAATAGCGAGTAACAGTTGGTGAAAGTTTGATTTGGCATTTGAATTATGGAGGAACTAACCTTGGTCCACTTCCTTTGTTGGATTGTAAGTGGGTGGGGATCACCAACAAATAGATCGGTATTGATGGATAGAATAAATCGAACATGATCAAATAAATAAGCAACAACTCAATAGCTTTAACAAGTGGGGTTATCCTTGATTGAGATTGTCGTCCATCATAAGGAAAAAGAAACAAAAGCATATGGTTTGAATTCACTTATTAATCACCCTTGTCATTCATCATTTATTCTATACCTCTCTATCCTCATGCCTTTTACCTCTCTTTTTCGTTTCAAAACAGAAGTATAAGAGTAGCTGCAAACAGGAAGTGCAACATGTAATTATGTATATATAATCGAATGGTGGTGGCTGGGGAACATTAAAAAAATTTCGTTCACAGACACAACAGTAGTAACGTGATATCGGATTTCAAAGTGATCATGGTTGTGGTTTTAAATGGTTGTTTAAGGTGGTGGCGGTTTTGGTGTTTAGTGATTAAACATGGTGGTTTGTGGAACTTTTTCGAACCAAATAGAAGTATAAGTGTGGCTATTTCATGAAGAGGATTAAGAAAGAAGAAAAAGATGGTGTGTGGTATTTGTTGTTGAATCGAAACAGGAAGAAGACAAATATGTCGAGCATGTGCTTGTGGTTATTTGGGTTCGATGTGGTTACTTGATCGAGCTACAAATACAGGAAAGGTTTGAACCAAACAAAGAAGAGAGAGAGGTTGAGAGAGAGAGAGAGATGAAGGAAAGAAAAAGAAATGCATAAGTTGTTCTTGGCTAACAGTAACAGGTGACAGGATCATAATGATGATAGTTCAATGAAGAAAAAAATAATAATAATGAATTTGATGATAATGGTGTGGTGGTTTGAGATGAGTCAGGAAGTAAAGAACACATTATGTAAAGCAGATAAGAATATATAAATATAAAATAACTTTGATATCGATCCATAACTGAATTTGGATAGTTCCTGTGGCTGATTTATGGATTGTACGAAGTTATAGATTGAAGAATCAATTAAGAATAGTTTGAAATCTAATCGTACATATCTTCCTGTTTTTGTGATTTATAAATAATATAGATATAGATATAGTATTAATAATAATAATAATACTAATTAATAATAATTATACTAATATTACTGATTATTAATAATAGAAATAATAATAATAATAATAATAATAATAATAATAATAATAATAATAATAATAATAATAATAATAATAATAATAGAAGTATTAATATTATTAATGATATTTATAATAATAATAATATAATAACTTATACTTATCAAATTTTATTTATTTTATATCTCGTATTAGAATTAATAATACTAATAACACAAATATTAATATCAATATTAATATTAATATTAGTAATAATAATGAAAGTGATAATAATATTATTGATATATCATTTATATTTTAACTTGTGATTTCAAATAATTTATTTATTTTACACTATATTATATAGTAATATTTATTAAATATTATATATCACAATATATTAATATTAATAACTATTATTAGAATTCATATATAAACTCATAATAATATATATGTATAATGGTAATTTATTTATTCTTTTTATTATTTTACATTTATAATTCCTAATGTTTAAAGTATACATTATGGATTCAATTCAAATGATTTATTTGTTTTCTTTTACTTAAAATTATTATACATACTTATAGTTATATTTACATATTCATTTACACACAATTGTTCGTGAATCCTCGGAAGTGGTCAAAGGTTAACTGAATCTATCTAAACAGTTCTAAGTTTTTGAGACTCAATCTAACATACCTTGCTTATCGTATCGAAATCATATAAAGATTAAGTTTAAATTTAGTCGGAAATTCCCGGGTCATCACAACTTCTATCTTAAATTCAATAAGCACATCACAAACATAAATAAATACATACATTAATACATTAAATAAAAGAATATCATATATATATATATATATATATATATATATATATATATATATATATATATATATATATACATACACACATTAATATTAATACATAACATAAAAGAATATTATGCACCTAATATGTATATTAATAAAATTTCATAAAAATAAGTGAGTACTTTAGGTGCTAGGACTAACTGAAACATGAGTTATTGTTGGAGCTAATCGGTTTGTGTGTCCTACATAGGAAACTGAAAGAACATAATGTGTGTATATAAGTTTAATAGAACTTCCTTCTATCACCAATCGGAAAGAAATTGTTGAAGTTAATCGGTTTATGTGTCCCACCGTTATACATTAATAATTAGTGCATTATGTTCACATAAATATTTGTGGATTTTTTTTTACATGGATTAAACAATTGAATGGAATTGAAATCCATCAACATTTTTGAAGGACTGAATATTATGAACGGGTCTCAAATCTCAATATTGGAAAGGAATTTGATTTCTTTGATGGCTATCGAAGAAACAGAATGACCTAAGAAATTTATTTCCCATACCAACAAAATTCCCTTTGATCCTGTCGGCCAAACATGGTATAAGCTTATTGGGGTGAATCATGTTGCAAAAAATATAATTTGCGGTTCATATTGGTACGTAAATATCGATACTAAAAAAATAGAAAACGTATAAGAATTATTTATGAGCCCGT
The DNA here is from genome assembly GCF_046630445.1 of Rutidosis leptorrhynchoides. Classification (NCBI taxonomy): domain Eukaryota; kingdom Viridiplantae; phylum Streptophyta; class Magnoliopsida; order Asterales; family Asteraceae; genus Rutidosis; species Rutidosis leptorrhynchoides. The sequence continues at coordinate 144,285,914 of NC_092333.1, forward strand.
GGTGTTGACAAATTTTTAAAAATTCTTTAGAGTTTCAGAGCCCGTGGTATTAACAAATTTTAAAAGTTCTTTTGAAATATACAGTATAAACAATTACAATATTTAGAATGACACGCATGATATTGTGATATTGTACAGAGATGATAGCATGAAATTCTAAATTTTTTTAAACAATTATTCTTTTGAGTTTAAGAGCTTGCTATTGACAAATTTTAAGAGTGATTTTAGATGGTGTTAGTAACTTAATGACTACAACTTTTAGAATGACACGCTTGATATTGTGATATTGTACATAAAAGATACCATGAAATTTGAAACGCCTGCAAATATTTTGTGCATAAAAAAATGGGCGGTAAAATAGGAATTTTTTTTTTATAAGAACGTATTTATTGAATAGATACTTAAAACATGATCTTTGGAAACGATTTGGTTTCCTAATTTATAAGAACGTATGATTATATTTATTATTCCCTCCGTCCCATATTAATAATCCAGTATTCTATTTTGGTATGTCCCAAATTAATAGTCCACTTCCATAAATAGAAAAGAATAAGAAGCTTAAGTTCTATTATGCCCTTAATGTATGTAGATAGGATTAAAAGAGAAAGAAAAGATAAGGGTAAAAAAGTAAACAGAAAGTACAGTACTTTTATGACATTTCCTTAAACTGTGTGTTTTCAGTCTATGGACTATTAATACGGGACGAAGGGAGTATTATATAAATATATATAAAATATATAAAATAATAATAATTGTAAATAATATATATATATATATATATATATATATATATATATATATATATATATATATATATATATATATATATATATATATATATATATATATATAGTGTATACATATAATCTATACATATAACAATCCATAAATAACTTTCAACCATAATTAACAAAAAAAAACTTTTGATTTATATATATGTATAGATATGCGATATAAAGATATTGGACGGAGATCCAAGAGATTGTAGACATCATTGATTAATTGTCAAACGCAAAAAAGTTGCCTAATGTTGAGAACAACATGCCTTGACCAGCAAAACCAAAAACATGACAAAGTTTTACACAAACATTAGGACCACGAATCCCAAACAGAAATTAGAACACTTGCATACGAAGCAGTAGCAACATTACAAACCTATCACTCTTTTGATAACTCATCCCTCTAGCTTCATAATTAGACACCAATCTTGCTCATACCTTGATAGTGCATCTTTAAGCTTGTTGATCTGCACGAATACAAATCAAGATTCAACCCATTAACCAACAAGTATCCATCCATATATACTAATTAATTTATCAGTTAACGAATTTTAATGTGTTAAGAAAATGAGTTAATTAAGTCGGGTCATCAAAGCAATCAAATAACTTCATCTATATATATTGCTCTTAATATGTTATAAATGTAGTAGTTTTATAATTTGTGATTGATTAGTTTATAGTTTATTAGTTTTAGTTGAAATGTTATTAAAATGGAGGGGATGTTTATTGAAATATTGGAAGTGAAGAAGACTTAGTTTAAGAAGTGGATTCTTTTTATTGGTTGAGAATTTGGTACATCTCAAATGCAACACAACTTGGCTATTTATAGCCCACAAATGTCGGTGGACTTTTTCTAGACATTTCTTATATTTTGACTTCCTTTACATCTACTATCTTCTAGTATATACTTAGTAAAATATCTATTAGTTAATTCTACTAATATCTAGAAATACATTAATAGTTTTAACACTCCTCTTTAATGTATTTCGGTGTTACTCCGAGCATGTTGCGTAGGAACTCGAACTTGGGTCTTGGTAGTGCTTTAGTGAAAATATCTGCAACCTGTTCTTCGGTATTGCAGTATTTTAGTTCAATTTCTTTTCTGGCGGAGACTTCTCGCAGAACGTGATATTTGATATCAATGTGTTTTGTTCTTCCATGGAACACTGGATTCTTTGCCATCGCGATTGCAGACTTGTTGTCGCAATATATCTTTGTAGCTTCGTCTTGTTTCTTGCCCATATCTTCTAGTATTCTTCTTAGCCATATAGCTTGATTAGCTGAGTTTGCGGCTGCGACGTACTCGGCTTCAGCTGACGATTGTGCCACCGTTTCTTGTTTCTTTGATGTCCATGAGAATACACCAGATCCAAGTGTGAATGCGTATCCGGAAGTACTTCTCATGTCATCCACCGATCCGGCCCAATCACTATCTGTGTATCCCTGAAGCTTCGAGTCTATAGTGGGCTTGTACCATATTCCATAGTCCATGGTACCTTGCAAGTATCTTAGTATTCTTTTAGAAGCTCCATAATGTATTTGAGTAGGATTTTGCATGTACCTGGATAGTAGACTCGTTGCGTACATGATATCTGGTCTTGTAGCTGTTAGATATAGTAGACTTCCAATGAGACTTCTGAATCTTGAAGCGTCTGCTTTCTCCGATCCATCTTCTTTTCTCATCTTCTCATTTGCAACTAGTGGCGTGGCTACGGTTTTACAACCGTATAGTTTAAACTTTTTCAGGAGATTTTCCGTGTATTTCTTTTGGCATATGAAGATGCCTTCATTTTCTTGACTGATTTCGATGCCAAGAAAATAACGCATTAATCCAAGGTCGCTCATCTCGAACGTTTTCATCATGTCTTCTTTAAACTCTTGTATCATTCTCTCATTGTTTCCCGTATATATAAGATCATCAACATACAAGGAAATAATGAGAGTGACAGAGTTACCTTGAGTTTTGATGTAGAGTGTGGGCTCACTTTGACTCCTCCTGAATCCTGAACTTGTGAAGTAGCTGTCAATTCGACTGTACCATGCGCGTGGTGCTTGTTTAAGTCCATATAAGGCTTTCTTGAGCTTCAGGACTTGGTCTTCTTTTCCTTTCTGAATGAACCCTTGTGGTTGCTCGACGTATATTTCTTCTTCGAGATACCCATTTAGAAAGGCTGATTTTACATCTAGTTGGTAAATCTTCCACCTTCTTTGAGCTGCTAGCGCCACAAGTGCTCTTATAGTATCCAGTCGAGCTACGGGTGCGAATGTTTCATTATAGTCGACTCCTGGTTGTTGTGAGTAGCCTTTAGCTACTAGCCTCGCTTTATGTTTTTGTATAGAACCATCAGGGTTGAGCTTTGTCTTGTAAACCCACTTAACTCCAATTATTTCTTTATTTTCTGGAGGATCAACTAACTCCCATGTGTTGTTTTTCTCGATCATTCTGATTTCTTCGTTCATAGCAGTCACCCATTTTTCATCTTTGGCTGCATCTTCATAGCTTTCAGGTTCTATAGTTGTAAAGTTGCAAGTCTCGTATATCTCTGCTAACGCTTTGACTCTTCCAGGTGTTGACTCTGGACTTGACTCGTCTTGCGCCAAAGGTAATCTTGTTGATGGAGAAGTTGGTGTAGCAGGGCTTGTTTCACCGGTACTTTCTTGTTGTTCAGAATGCTCCAGTTGTAGTGGTTGTTGAGCTGGAGTTTCCATAGATATCTGCGGCAGATATGTTTGTCTTTCAACTTTGTCCTTTTCCCAGTTCCAAGAAGCGTCTTCATCAAACTCCAAGTCTCGGCTGATCACGATGTTATTAGTCTTCAGGTTATAGACTCGGTAGCCTTTAGACTGTGTGCTGTAGCCCAAGAATATTCCTTTTTCTGATTTTTCTTGGAGCTTGTGACGTTTCTCCTTAGGAACGTGGATGTAGCAAATACTCCCAAATACTCGCAGATGTTTCGCTGATGGTTTCTTTCCGCTCCATGCCTCAATAGGAGTCTTGTTTTCGACGGCTTTCGTGGGACATCGATTTAGTATATATACAGCCGTGTATACAGCTTCAGCCCAGAAACTGTTTGGAAGGCCTTTTTCGTGTATCATTGTTTTTGCCATTTCCATTACAGTTCTATTTTTGCGTTCTGAGACGCCATTTTGTTCAGGGGCGTAACCAACAGTGAGTTGGCGTTTAACTCCTTCATCTTCGCAAAATTTATTAAATTGTGTAGAGGTGTATTCTTTCCCTCTATCACTCCTTAGTGTTTTTATATAATGGCCACTACTTTTTTCTACGAAGTTCTTGAACTTCTTGAATATCGTAAATACTTCTGATTTTTCACGCATGAAATAAACCCACGTCATTCTAGAATAGTCATCGATAAAGAGAATAAAGTACCTGTTTTGGTTAAGAGACAGGGTCCTCATTGGTCCACATACGTCAGTGTGTACCAACTCTAGTATACCTTTCGCTCTCCAAGCTTTGTCACGAGGGAAAGGTTTTCGATGTTGCTTGCCCATCATACAGCTTTCACACGTGTCGGTGATCTCTTCTATGTTAGGCAAGTCTCTCATCATATTCTTCTGTTGGAGGATTTTTAGTGCGTGAAAGTTAAAGTGGCCAAATCTTCGATGCCATAGCCATGATTCTTCAACTTGAACTTTCATGGCCGTGTCTCTGATATACTGCCAGCGAAGTGGAAAATTGCGATTTTCCATTGGCACCTCGGCTATTAATTTATAGTTGTTTTTCTTGTCACGGATGACACAACAATCATCCTCGAAGAGTAAAGAGTAGCCGTGCTCCATCATTTGTCCAACACTTAGCAAGTTACTTGCTAAGCTTGGTACTAGAAGAACGTCATTAACAGATCGAGTGGTATTATTAGTTTGAACAGTAATTGTACCTTTGCCTTTAGTGTCAACAAGCGCTCCATTCCCAAGTTTGACGCGGGACTTGACGGACGTGTTGATACTATCAAATAACTTTTCATCTCCTGTCATGTGGTTGCTGCACCCACTGTCGATCAACCAAGTATCGTCCTTCTGTTTATTTGCGACATGGCAGGCATAGAATAGCTGATTTTTGTTCTCCGGTATATCTTCACTTTCTTCCGTGAAGTTAGCTCGATGATTTTGTTTTAAACGGCAATCTTTTACAAGATGCCCAAATCTTTTGCAGTTACTGCATTGTGGCTTCCCTTTGTGAAAACAATCCTTTTCCAAGTGGTTTGTCCTTTTGCAAATACCACATGGAGGATAGGTTTTTCTTCTCGAATCGAACCCGGTTCTGGGTTTTTCTCCTCCTCTCGAATTTTCTTCAAGATTTCTTTTCCCCCCATTGTTTGATTTTTGAGACCGTAATTTGAGTTTAGACTGAAAGGCACTTTCAAGTGAGTTTTCACTACGCCGACTCAGTCTAGCCTCATATGCTTCAAGAGAGCCAATTAATTCTGGTACCGACAAAGTCTCGATGTCTTTTGACTCTTCGATAGCAGTAATGACATGATCGTATTTTTCTGTCATACTGATAAGTATTTTTTCTACGATCCTTTTGTCACTTATATTATCTCCATAGGCCCTCATTTGATTTACTATTTCTTTGATTCTAGAATAGTAATCTTTAACGGTCTCGGTCTCTTTCATATTTAAATTTTCAAAATCTCTTCTGAGAGTTAGAAGTTTGACGGATCTCACCTTGACATTTCCTTGAAATTCTTCCTGAAGGATCTTCCACGCCTCCTTAGCTGTCGTAGCTCCCATGATTCGTGGAAAGATAGACGGTGTCAAGGCTTGTTGAATGTAGCCTAGAGCGGCAGCATTTCTTACAACATTTTTGTTGTATTTTTCTTGTTCTTCCGCGGACAGAGTTTCGTCGTCTTTTGGATTTGTAAACCCGACTTCGACAATATCCCACAAGCTTTGTGCTTGGAAATATGTCTTCATTCGGATGCTCCAAAAATCATAGTTGTCGCCATCAAAGATGGGGACAGGAATATTGTACGCACCAACGGTAGTCATGATGTATGCGAACGAACGCCCAATATGGCTCTTGATACCACTTGTTATAAATGTAGTAGTTTTATAATTTGTGATTGATTAGTTTATAGTTTATTAGTTTTAGTTGAAATGTTATTAAAATGGAGGGGATGTTTATTGAAATATTGGAAGTGAAGAAGACTTAGTTTAAGAAGTGGATTCTTTTTATTGGTTGAGAATTTGGTACATCTCAAATGCAACACAACTTGGCTATTTATAGCCCACAAATGTCGGTGGACTTTTTCTAGACATTTCTTATATTTTGACTTCCTTTACATCTACTATCTTCTAGTATATACTTAGTAAAATATCTATTAGTTAATTCTACTAATATCTAGAAATACATTAATAGTTTTAACATAATATCAACTTACATTTAACACACTGTAAGTATATGGGTAAGTGTTAAGCTATAAAATTCAACTAACATTTAACACACTGTAAGTATATGGGTAAGTGTAGACCTTCATGATCAAAACAACCCTGGCATATACTTGGCCTATGAAATTCCAGCCATAACAAATTCTGTCAAGATTTCAGGGCATTATACAAAACATTAAATTAATTTTTAGTGTTTCCGATACGATAATTTTAATTATTGGAACTTGAATTCATAAGAATCAATTAAGTTTGAAGTATTGGAATATTAGCATGTGATGAACAATGTAATGACTTAAATCTTCACTAGGATACATATAATATGAATATACATGGGGAGGGTCACTTAAGTGGCCACAAATTTGAAGAAAGTAATTAAATTAATTAGCAGTGATCAAGAATAGTAGCTACATCATCATGGTCCCCAATAGGCGATACATTAATGCACGTGTATGTGGGCTATATTTCCTATCAAAAACTTTACAAAATCCAGGCTAAAATATATGTCTTCTAACCAGTAAAATCTATTAACTCCAATAAGATATTATTATGTATATAGATACTTAATTGGACTGCATATGCTGAGAAAGCCATTATGTATATTTTTTCCTAACGAAACAAAATCCAGGCTATAATATGTCTAGCTTATAACCTGTGATTAATATATATATATATATATATATATATATATATATATATATATATATATATATATATATATATATATATATATATCTCGAATAAGAAGATATTATGTTATTATAGATACTTGATACTTAATTGGACTGCTATGAAAGCCAGCCATTTTATATGCATGATGATCAATCACATCGATCAGTTTATCTTCATGTCAGTTTTAGGCCAAAGTTTTATTTGTAATGACAACATGGTAGCTAGCGAAATATATACAGATTAATCACCAAGCTACACTTATAAAAGGTCTCTTCCTAAATTAATTAAGTCGACAAATAGAAGTTGGTCAAAAGGGAAGGCGAATAGTACATGATTATCAATTAAGTATAAATAATTCACAATGAATGAGCAACGAACGAACAAACTCAAGGACAATAATATAAAGATGAGTAACTTAGCTACCTTGGTCTTCGTCTCCTGCAGCTGCAGGTAGATGTGGAACAAAAATACACATGGCTGCAGCTCTTAGGACACCAACTGGGATAGGAAAGCGTTCGTCAACATTAAACATATCAGTGTTGTGTCCTTCTATAATATATCATCATCTTCAGGATCACGAATCAGCGCTCTGAACTCTTCATGTAGCATGTATTGTGCTGCGTATCTTGAAATCCGTGCCCACATATGTACCAAGTCGACTACCCATTTACCAGCATCACGTGAATCTCCATATGCAAACAAGCTTTGAATGTGGTGAGACAACCAACGAAATCGTGCTGCTTCAGGAACACACAGTAATATAAGAGAGAAAGCTCTTCTTGTAGCATCTACGTTTAGGGGATTTTGGGGGTAATGACTAAGGAATATCACGGCGTTTCTAAAACTTTCATACGAAATATTGAGTCCCAATAAATCAGAATGTCGCACCCCGAATCCAGTCTCTGTGATCCTGGTAAGTCAATCGGCTCTGGACCTATCCTGGCTTCAAATAAAGCTTGTAAATTTCGAAAGCCAATTGTGTACAGGTCAATTCCCTTCATCTTCACCCCGAGAATCGGTTCATCTTGTTCAAGTTGAAAGCCTAGATGAACCATTCCAACTCGATCAATCCTTCTTACACCCACTAAAAACGCATTATATCTCCTACAAGACTCAATGTTACCCACCGCACCAAATCTTAATCTTATCTCCGGATGCCTTTCAGGATTCAGGAGACCATTCATGCTGTGCTGACCAACTTAAAACGTACTACCTTACCTTAATTCAAACTCAGAAATATACGACAACAACTCGAAACAAGTTCCAGCCAGCTGACAACTACTACTTCTTCTACACTGAAATAATATAATAAATAAACAAACATAAGACTTCCCTAGCTAATGACATTTATATATATGCAATTATTGAACATTAATTTGTTATCTTAATTAGGTTCACTTCAAAATCACTGCACAACACGTTTTTAAAAACAATTTCCCTGCACAAAAAGCCTCAGCTGGAACATAACTTCCTTCACAAAATTAAAGCTTTAATTTACACACACACACAGAAACCCAAATTCTGACTTCCCTGATCATCACTTTACACTTTACAGGAGGAACTCATCACCATATCAATATATACACAATGTTAATTTACCAAATACATTAAATTGCAAGAATTATAAAAATAAAAAAAAACATATGTTGACTTACCAGTCACTAATCTAACGTTACCTAAACAAACAATAGATACATATTACTCTCCATTTTTTAGCAACTTTATGTATGAGCACAATATAACAGTAACTAATTAAGCATTTTAGCATTTTTTTTTTTTTTTTTTAAAGTAACATGATTAACATCCCATTTCAAAACAGATACACTCCATTAACAGGGGTACACTTTTGATGAACAAAAAGAGTGATTTTTCAAAAAATAAAAAATCAATTTTTTGATTATTTTTTTTATTTAGAATGTAAACTGAAGATAAAACTTAAAGGAAAAATAATTAAAAAAATAATAATAAAAAACAGGGAGAAAATGAAGAACGAAGTTACCGTGTTTCATGGTGGTTCAATGTCGCTGCAAGATGAATAGAATTAGGGTTGAATCATGAAATCTGATTGGGAGTAAATGTTGGAGCTGTAGCCTTTTCTGTATGTGAGTATGGTAGTAAACTTGACAAGAAAATGCTTTTTGTCAGTTTTTCATTAAGCACCCCTTAACTAATATTTTATATTTATTTCAGTCCTTCAATTTTCTATAGCATAGGAGTAGTATAGTACTAGCAGTATGGTATACAATATTTGGCGTGTCTCCTTTCTACTTGTGCAAATAAAATACATTTGTTGTCATCATTCATTGAGTAGGGATGACAATGACCACCCGATTCAGTAGATATTCACCCGATCCATCCGTTCTGCGATGGATATATGGATGAACCTAAATGGTTATGAATATGGATATGGATGAACCTAAATGGATATGGATATGGATATGGATATGAACATGGATGAAAAGTTTCATCCATGGATATATCCATTACCACCCGAAATACGTATATAAATACATACATATAGATATATTCTTATATATTTATTATTACAAGCTCATTTACCGTTAAATTTACATTTTGCTTTCAATCCTATAATAAAATAACTATAATATATTAAAATAAAATATGTATATCTAACAAAAGAAACTTACAAATTTCATATTTAATTTTTTGTAATCCATGTCTTGTAATAAATTTAACAAATTTTGTTATATCTTCAACAAAGATTACACATTTTTATGGATAAAAATTTTAATGTCATGTTATATTTATTTTTGCTATATTACGTTTTTGTTTTATTCGCATATTAGAAAATATTATAACATTTTTTTAATATCCATTGGATATCCATTAACCCGCTTAATCCACTGGATATGGATATGGACGGATGATCTGAAACTAAATGAATATGGATATGAATATGGATGAACAAAAACTAAATGAATATGGATATGGATACGGCATCACCCGATCCATATCCGATCCATTGTCATCCCTATTCATGAGTGCATATAGTAGTAATATTTAAAGATAATATATTGTTAGTGCTATTTTGTTATCATTATAAAATACAAGTTATACACACTTTTTAATTTGTACATTTATAATTTATATTTATATTTATAATAAATATAAAAGCGGGAATAATAGTCTCCTTTCTTTTATTGAAAAGCTAAAAATCCGTTTATAAATATGTCAAGTGTTTCTTATACAAATATATACACCGGAAATCTACAGCATGGAAAATAACCATTAAAATAAATTGACCACATATCTAAAAACTATGAAAGCAAGCATGGTGCAGAGCAGTGATATCGCCTCATATACACATATTATTATTTGCGATATTGGATTCTTTTAGTTATATTTTGGTAAAGATTTAAGACTTTAACTCGTGGTTATGCTAGAAATTGTGTTTTTAATTTAAGATGTCTTTACCAGAGTGTTTTGGATGATTTTAGTGAAGATTCAGCGTCAAATAGTCAAGACAAGGCAAAAAGACAAAATTAAAACCGAGCTACTGATATTGTTACATCTCGCGGTTGCGATATTCAACTTCGCGGTCGCGAGCCTCTAGATCCCAGGAGAGAATTTGTTAGTTACGAGCGCCAGTTTTAAACAGAAGTTGGGATTACGATTATGCAAGTTCGCGGGCACAATTCCTAAAATCGCGGTCACGATTTCTAGTTTCGAAGACCTCGCGGTCGCAATTCATACTTCGCGGTCGCGAGTTTAGTATCGGGCAGCAGCCGAATTTTGTCCTATAAATAGAACATTAAACCCCAAACTTTTTAATAAGTTTTTTTATTTTTTAAGAATTCTTTAGCTAGGGTTACAAATCTTGAAGCTTTTCAAGATTATTTTAAGGGTTTCTGGCACTCAGATTATCATTGTAACAAGATTCAATCATTGATAACTCTATTTTTTTTTAATTCTTGATTAATACTATGATGAATTTTGGTTTATCCTTGTGTTCTATTGCTTTTATCATGACTATGTCTAGCTAAATCGTTTGTATTCACTTAGATGATTGAACTTAGGTGAAGGCTTGCTAAATCTTTTGTTTGTTTGAATAATTGCTCTTGATTCATGATTCATTATTACTCACATTGATTGATCCATTTAATTATAAGTCTATTGATTGAAGTAATGATATTTATTAAATTGATAAACTCATCTAGTTATTGAAAGATAATTTAGATTGGTTGAATTGCATGCAAGAAACTAGTGTGATTAGACTTAGTGATTAAACCATTAATTGAGTAGGTAATTGTGAAGCTAAAAAGGGACAACGATTTATCCTTCAATTGAATCACCATCTTAAGTAATTAGATTGATTGATTGTGTTCTTAAGAAACGTGAGGGCAACCATCGTTATTAATTTACATTTTCATGATAAAATTAGTATCTAAGTGAGGAAAACCAGCTTATCTTACTAATTAGTAAATTGATTAATGAACTAGGTAAACGACATTTTTACTTAGGGAATTGATTATAACGGTCTTAATAAAAGCAAGTCGGATCCTATGGAATTGAATCTAAGTGAATGTCGTTATCTCATTTGAATTCGTATTTGTTAATTTTTTGTTTGCTTAGTTTAATTAGTTTTAAATATCCCTCAATTTATTTAGAATAATTATTAGTTTTAGATTATTAAATTCAACTACTCCATGTGGAACAAACTAGTCTTTTACTTATTACGTGCTATACGAACAGGTTTCAGTTGCCTGTATTGTGTGATATTTTAGGATAAATTGTCTAGTTATTTTGGGTTGCATTTTATCACATCAAGCTGTATGCTATAGAAAACATTATTACAGAACAATCAATATATGACTCTTGAACACCTAGCAACTCAGCGATCTATCTTTAACTTACAAGTTAATCCGGATTAATTAACCATTGGTTCCAATCAAGTCGAGTTTTGATCGATCTTTTACTTATCCATTCGAAACTTCGAATTTGAATATCTTTTAACGATAAAGCCCAATTTGAATCTTGATTCATGAAGACCTTCTTGCTCTTATTGCTCCAAATCGTGCAGTGTAAATTCATTCCACCGCTTGCAATATTTTTTTCCTTGAGGTGATGTTGCTTGACTTCCATTGCCCCGAAAATATTCTGCTATACTTAAGTTCTTTAGAGGTCCAAGGCTCCATCATTGATACACTCGATTTCAAATATCCATCGCGTGCCTACAAAATATTAAAAATGTTCTCCACGGTTTCCACACTGTCATCAAACATTGGACGTCTAACCGTGTAGAGATCTATCTCTCTTTTATCCAACTCTATGCGTACCGGTAATCTTTTTAGTATCTCTCTCCATACGAAAATTTCAAGTTTTTGTGTAATTTATCTATTCCTGAGTGTTTCGCCTCCACTTGTTAGTAGAATAATGTTGGCCCATGTGTTTGGCCGTTTAGTTTTAAGCCCATTGTATTTATTAATGTTCTACAACTTAGTCTATGTAATGTTTATATATTGCTTGTAATACTCTATTATGAAATCAAGGCAAAATTATATTCACTGACCATCTATTTTTCTAGGGTTCTACTTACTTCTAATCTCCTTCATCAACCCAAGATCACCTTTCTTCTTTTGATCGTATCTACTGAACATGAGAAATGAATACAACAGATCACCATCTAATATATCTCCCACACCATCGCACCAAGCATATGGAGGTGACAATCAACAACTTTTACGTTTGATAAATGCCCAACACTATATTATTAATCATGGTGGGTTAGGTCAAAGGCAGGCTCATTGTTATCCTCAAAATCTTTCTTTTATAGGGTGCAAACCTAGTTCCTCTATTGGACCGAATTATCCCGGTGTTAGTAATTTTTCTGGTGGTCCAAATTATTCTGGACCACTTGGTAGCAGGTCGAGCACTTCTTGTCTTCTTATTAGTAGACCAAATAGTTATAGCAGTCTTGGTTATGGGTCACCATACAACAGTGGCCATCTTCGACAACTTTCTCTCAAATTAATGGACTTGAGCCTCAACAAGCTTTCATTGCTAGTTGGAATATGAATACAGATGCATCTTCACATCTTACCTCCTATGCACATAATCTTGGTAGTTTAATAATCATTGCATTTATTTGTCAGTCGTTGTTGATACTGGACACCTATTCGTGTTATCAACACTGGTCATAGTACTTTGCTAACCTTACACCAACTCTTGCATCTACATAATGTTTTAGTCACACTAAATATTATTAAAAACCTTATATATGTATGTCAATTTACTCGTGATGACAAAGTCTCAATTGAATTCGACAAATTTGATTATTCCGCGAAAGATTATATAACTCGTTGTCTCCTTCTTCGTTGTGATAGCTCTGGGGACTTGTACCCGGTCACACAAACTACCTCCCAACCTATCTACCAAGCTCTCCTTACCTCCCCAACCACATGGCACCATCGTATCAGACACCCAGGCTATGATGTGTTACGTCGTCTTATTTAGAGTCATTCTATTTCCCTGTAATAAAACAAAGTCTCACACGCTTTCTCATGCTTGACAGCTTGGAAAGCTTGTTAGACTTCCATTTTATCCTTCTAATTCTAATATTACTTCTTGTTTTGACATTGTCCACTCAGATTTGTAGACTTCTCCACTTCCGAGTCTCAGTGGTATTAAATGTTATGTTATCTTCTTGGACCACTTTTCACACTATCTTTAGGTATATCCGTTACATCACAAGTCTGACACGTTTTCAAAATTTGTTCATTTCCAATCTTTTGTTAAAGCACAGTTAACCGTGAAATTAAATCTTTTCAATGTGACCTTGGCGGTGAGTTCAACAATCAATCGATTCATCAACTTTTTCAGTCAAACGCAATTCATATTCGCTTCTCATGTGCCCAAACCTCCCAACAAAATGGGAAATTTGAACACATGATCTGTACTATCAACAACCTTATTCGCACCATTCTCTTCCAAGCACACTTACCCCCATCATTCTGGGTCGAGGCTCTTTATATGGTTGCTTACCTGCTCAATATTCTTTCCTCATCTGCCATTAAACACAAGATTCCTCACGTTCATATATATCACTCTAAACCCTTCCTTCGTGTTTTCAGTTGTCTATGTTACCCATACCTAAACGTCACAAACACACTATCCCCTCACTTAACACCGTGTATTTTTCTCGGTTACCTATCTAATCATTGAGGTTACCGTTGTATTTGAAAGGTTGTGTTGTTAGTTTGTGTCTTTTTGGCCAAAAGACACAACTAATCATGAAATGGTGTAAACCTTAATGAAATGGTGTAAACCTTAATGAAATGATTTAAGCTTTCATGAAATGGTGTAACCATTCATGGCACCTTTTCATTAAAAGTTATAACCATTCATGGACACCTTTTAGCCGAAAGGTATGAACATTCATGGTACCTTTCTGTCAAAGGGTGCAACCTTTCATACTCTATATATAGACTGTATTTGTCTCACTTATGAAGATGATGAAAAAAATGATCATTCACAATATATATAAACTCTTTGCTCTTGACTTCCAATTTTAATTGTCTATATTAGAGTTAAGCATTTGTCTTATCCCGAATAAAGATTTCGTGTAACCCCTAAGGCAATATATGTATAGGGTCGAAATACTTTATTGCAAAAGTGACTACACGATTCAAAAGTTTATTTGGACATTCAAACCCTATAACCAACATTGCGAACTTTCAGACCAACCAATCTCATACTCAATAAGCATAAGAAAAGTCTTATGTTTAAAGTAGACTTCGAGAAGGCATTCGATAGCTTAAGTTGGGACTTTCACTTGGAAATGATGAGAACAATGGGGTTTGGAGAAAGGTGGAGAAGATGGATGCTTGCTTGTTTCAAGTGGCATCGGTTTTCGTTCTAGTCAACGGATCCCCTACACATGAGTTTAATCTTGAGAGAGGTGTTCAACAAGGAGACCCTTTATCTCCATTTCTTTTTATCATAGCGGCGGAAGGATTGAATTTAATTACTAAGAAAGCTATTGATAATGGTCTTCTTAAAGGGGTTGAAATTAGAGCGGAGAAAGTGGTGGACGACACGATATTCTTAGGGGAATGGGGTAGACAAAACTTTTGTAACTTAATGAAAATACTTAATTGTTTTGAGAAGGTGTCGGGTCTTAAAGTCAACTATCATAAAAGTCTCATCTTTGGCATAGGTGTGGTGAAAGAAGAAGTAGAATGAATGGCACGTCGAGTAGATTGCAAAGTTGGTGAATTCCCGTGCACTTATCTAGGGTTACCAATTGAGCAAAATATGAATCGTGTGGAAAGTTGGAAACCCGTGTTAGATAAACTCAAGTCGAGACTTGCGGATTGGAAAGCAAGAACGGTTTCTTATGATAGAAGGTTAACGCTTGTTAAATCAGTCCTAAATAGCTTACCGTTATGCTATTTCTCCCTCTTTCGTGCTCCGCTGAGTGTCCTCAAAAATCTAGAGTGTATTAGATGGAACTTCTTTTAGGGCGGGTCGGGTGAGTGTTTGAAAATACCTTCAATCAAATGGGAAGATACTCTCTTGCCTTATAGCGAGGGAGGTCTAAACATTCATTCACTTAGGGGGGAAATTTAGCGCTCTTGGAAAAATGGTTTTGGAGAGTCAAATTCACTTTGGGTCAAAGTCTTGAAAAGGACGCTTGCAACTGATGGTGTGTTTACCACAAAAAAATTATCGATGCTCATTGATGAAAAGATACTCATGGATAATAGAACGAGGTAAGAAACACGCAAGAACAACTTAGTCCCCAGAAAAGTGGAAGTCTTTATTTGGAGAGTTTTGAGGAGTCACATTGCAACATGCCTTGATCTAGATAAAAGAGGAGTTGACCTTTACTCCGTGAGGTGTCCCATTTGTGATGACGACGTAGAAACAATCGACCACTCTTTGATCCTTTGCAAACATACATTCTATGTATGGGAAAGGGTTTATAGGTGGTGGGGATTAGGGCCGGTAACAAATTTAAGTATTAACGAAGCTTTTAGAGGGAAGAATATCCGAACAATGTCATACTTAGGTTCATGAATTTGGCAAGCAACGGAATGGGTGTGTGCATATCTAGTGTGGGGTAATCGAAATCAAAAGGTGTTCTCGAATAGATGTTGGACCGGATCGACAGCGTTGATGGAAATCCAACTCAAGTCATTCGAATGGATTTCGTCACGAGTAAAGAAAGTCAAGGTTGATTGGTTAACATAGCTACATAATCCGAGTTCGTATTTCTTGTAATTTAAGTTATAGAGTTGTTTGAATTGTGTTTGTTTGGTTGCGTTCTTTACAACCTATGCATCGCTGGTTGCGGCTCTTGGGCCTGCAATATTGTTCATGTACTGTAAATGTATGTGGGCTAGGCTCCCCTTTCAGCCTTCGTGTTTATAAAATTACTACTTTTCAAAAAAATTAGGTGGCTAAGTGACAAGCACTCGTAGGAAATTACTTGTTTAGATTCCAAAGGGCGAAATTAGATATTGAAATATATAAAACAATGATGAGAAATAAATTAGAAAGCACGATAACAAATGGAAGAGAAATTATGTAATTAAGAACTCATCAAATCATGTTCTCAATTTGCAAATCGAATTCAGATATTTGATCATCAACATAAATTCAAGCCTCGTGATCATTTACTAACGATTAACAACAACAAATCGAAGATGAATTTGATCGAGTTCATTGTTCTTCAAAAACACTAACCGTTTTGGCCTCCGGATCGTTTCGGAACGAATTGAAGAAATCTAAAATTACAGAGTTGTTGCAAATCACTTCATGATACTTGCTGCAAAATCTCAGATCTTAATTTGAAGCTTCAAGGATTGAATTCGTGATATTTGTTTTGATTCAGGTTATGTAGATGATCATCGAGCATTTCATGATGTAGTGACCCGAACTTTTCCATGTTTATATATATTAAATGAAATTGATATTTGCATGATTAAATGTTTCCAACATGTTAAGCAATCAAACTTGTTAAGACTTGATTATTTGAAATGAGTTTCATATAGACAATTGACCACCCAAGTTGATCGGCGATTCACGAACATTAAAACTTGTAAAAACCGACATGATATATATATATATATATATATATATATATATATATATATATATATATATATATATATATATATATATATATATATATATATATAACATGTTATTATGATGAGTAAGTGTCTCACCAAGTACATTAACAATGAGTAAGATACATAAAATGAAAGTAGTAAATTAAGAAAACGCGAAACGATATATATAACGACTATCGTTATAACAACGTCTTACTAAATACATATGTATCATGATAAGATATTAATAAACTATGTTTAACATGATAAAATGATAATTAAATATATCATTAAGTGTATTAACAAATGAACTACATATGTAAAACAAGACTACTAACATAAGGATTTCGAAACAAGCTATATATGTAACGATTATCGTTGTAACGATATGTTTATATATATATATATATATATATATATATATATATATATATATATATATATATATATCGTATCAAGATATATTCATACACCATGTTATCATGATAATATGATAATTTAACATCTCATTAGATATAATAAACAATGGGTTAACTACATTAAATGAGATCGTTAACTTAAAGGTTTCAAAACAACACTTACATGTAACGATTAACGATGACTTAACGACTCAGTTAAAATGTATATACATGTATTGTATTAAGATATATTAATACACTTTTGAAAGGCTTAAGGACATATATCAAAATACTTATACTTAACAAAAATGGTTACACTTACATTATCATTCGCTTTCATCAACAATTTTACTCGTATGCACCCGTATTCATACTCGTACAATACACAGCTTCTAGATGTATTTACTATTGGTATATACACTCCAATGATCAGCTCTTAGCAGCCCTTGTGAGTCACCTAATCATGTGAGAGCCATCATTTGGCAACTAGCATGACTTATGAGTAAGGAAACAAAAACAAGAACTCCTTTTAACCCCACTCACCATTCCCACTCACCACCCACTCCATTTCACTTCCAATTTTCTTTCTAATTCTTTCTCAACACACACACATACACATACACATACACACACACACACACACACTTATGAACGAATTTTTATAGTAACTAATCATCATCTTCATCAAAGATTACTTCAAGAATCAAGCTATAATCATCATAGGAAGAACACTTCAAGAACACTTCGAAAATCCTTTCAAGTTTGCTAGTTTACTTTCAATCTTGCAAATCCATTTCAAGTGATCATCCAACCTCAAGAAACCTTTGTTATGTACAGCAGGTTATATTTCTAAATCAAGGTAATATTCATATTCAAGCTTTGATTCAATTTCTATAACTATAACTATCTTAATTCGAGTAGTAATCTTACTTGAACTTGTTTTTCGTGTCATGATTCTACTTCAAGAACTTCCAAGCCATCAAAGATCCTTTGAAGCTCAAGTTATTTTTTCATCATTTGCAGTAGGTTTACCAACTTTACTTGAGGTAGTAATGATGTTCATAACATCATTCAATTCATATATATAACTATCTTATTCGAAGATTTGAACATGTAATCACTAGAACATAGTTTAGTTAATTCTAAACTTGTTCGCAAATAAAGTTAATCCTTCTAACTTAACTT
Organism: Rutidosis leptorrhynchoides; assembly: GCF_046630445.1. Lineage (NCBI taxonomy): Eukaryota > Viridiplantae > Streptophyta > Magnoliopsida > Asterales > Asteraceae > Rutidosis > Rutidosis leptorrhynchoides. Next base: position 144,304,430 of record NC_092333.1, read on the forward strand.
TTAAAATCAGTTAAACACATGTTCTATATCTATATGATATGCTAACTTAATGATTTAAAACCTGGAAACACGAAGAACACCTTAAAATCGGACATACGCCGTTGTAGTAAAATCGGGGGCTGTTTTGGTTTGGATAATTAAAACCTATGATAAACTTTGATTTAAAAGCTATACTTCTGGGAAAATGATTTTTCTTATGAACATGAAACTATATCCAAAAATCATGGTTAAACTCAAAGTGGAAGTATGTGTTTTCAAAATGGTCATCAAGACGTCGTTCTTTCAACTGAAATGACTACTCTTACAAAAATGACTTGTAACTTGTATTTCTGACTATAAACTTATACTTTTTATGTTTAGTTTCATAAATTTCAGTTCATTATGAAACCATAGCAACTTGAATCACTCAAAACAGATTTAAAACGAAGAAGTTATGGGTAAAACAAGATTGGATAATTTTTGCTTGTTGTAGCTACGTGAAACTTGTAACAAACTTATACAAATCATAACTTAATCAACTTATATTATATTATACATGTATTATAATATATATTATGTAATCTTGGGATACCATAGACACGTATACAATGTTTTGACATATCATATCGACCCATCTATATAATATATTTTGGAACAACCATAGACACTCTATATGCAGTAATGCTTGAGTTAGCTATACAGGGTTGAGGTTGATTCTAAAATAATATATATAGTTTCAGTTGTAATCTAGCCCGAGGCTTGTATCCACTGGGTCGTGGATTGATCCAAGATAATTTATATTGATTTATTTCTGTACATCTAACTGTGGACAACTAGCTGTAGGTTACTAACGAGGACTGCTGACTTAACAAACTCAAATCATTAAAACGTAATAAAAAATGTTGTAAATATATTTTGATCATACTTTGATATGTATGTACATATTTGTATAGGTTCGTGATTCGACCCGTAGCCAAGTCTTATTTCCGACGAAGGAAAAATCTGTGAAAGTGAGTTATAGTCCCACTTTTAAAATCTAATATTTTTTGGGATGAGAATACATGCAGTTTTATAAATGTTTTACAAAATAGACACAAGTACGTGAAACTACTTTCTATGGTTGAATGACCGAAGCCGAATATGCCCCTTTTTTCTTGGTAGCCTAAGAATCAGTAAAATGATATACTAATTGACGAGAATTCTAAAGATAGATCTATTGGGCCTAACAAACCCCATCCAAAGTGCCGGATGCTTTAGTACTTCAAATTCGTTATTATCATGTCCGAAGGGTGTCCCGGAATGATGGGGATATTCTTATATGCATCTTGTTAATGTCGGTTACCAGGTGTTTACCATATGAATGATTTTTATCTCTATGTATGGGATGTGTATTGAAATATGAAATCTTGTGGTCTATTATTACGATTTGATATATATAGGTTAAACCTATAACTCACCAACATTTTTGTTGACGTTTAAAGTATGTTTATTCTCAGGTGATTATTAAGAAGCTTTCGCTGTTGCATGCTAAATAAAGACTGGATTTGGAGTCTGCATGCTTGTATTATATTGTTTAAAAACTGCATTCGAAGATTTATATCAATGTGTAATAGTATTATAAACCATTATGTAATAGTCGTGTGTTAAACGTTACATTTTAGATTATCATTACTTGATAATCTACGTTATGCTTTTAAAACCTTTATCGATAAAAATAAGGGTTATGGTTTGTCTTTAAAATCAAATGCAGTCTTTGAAAAACGTCTCATATAGAGGTCAAAATCTCGCAACGAAATTAATTAATATGGAACGCTTATAATTGATATGAACGGGACATTTCAGTTGGTATCAGAGCATTGGTCTTAGAGAACCAGAAATTTGCATTAGTGTGTGTCTAACCGAGTTTGTTAGGATGCATTAGTGAGTCTGGACTTCGACCGTGTTTTCTTTAAAAACGACTGCTTAACATTTTTAGTTGGAAAATATATATTTTTGCATGTAAATATTATGTGATATATTAATCTCTTAACGTGTTTGATATTGTGTGATAGATGTCTACCACTAGTACAAATCCCATCGACTCATCTGATAATAATGAAGAGTCGAATATATATTGGGAAGATTCACAAGTTCGTGAAGAACCGGAAGAAGACGATCCGGAAGAAGAGGAATCGGAAGAAGAAGAGGTTCCGGAGGGGGAAATATTAGGAACCACAGAAAAACAGATAAATAAAAGAAAATCCTCAACCAATGGACCAAAGTTAATAATGGTCAATGGTGCTTCCGCCGAGGAAGCAAAATATTGGGAAGATTACCAATTTTCTGATGAATCGGATCCCGATGAGGATTCCGATGATGTTATAGAAATTACCTCAACCCAATTTAATAAAGCAAAAGAAAATAATAAGAGAAAAGGTATAAAAATAGAGAAACCTGATTCCAACCCCGATGAACTTTATATGTATCGGCAACATCCGTATTTCCTAAGTTGTAACAATAACCCGGGAACCTCTAAACCACCAGGTTTTTCTAAACCATTGTGGAAAACGATGGCTCGTATTAGGGGAACACCATATATCCCTAGAAAATTAGGAAAACGAACCAAGTCCGAAGAAGAAGAAACCAGTGATTCAGATTAGAGGGTTGTAATCATGTTATGTAATATATGTATTGTAGTGTGCTTGTACTTTTATGTTCTATGTAAAAATTGCTTGTATTGTTTGTTAATTATCTTTTACAAATCTAATCCTTGTCTATTTTACAGTATAATAACACAAAATGGACGTTAAGGGTAGACAACCGAATATTTTAGAAGACCTACCAGAGGATATGATTGAGGAAATTTTGTCTAGAGTCGGTTAGAATTCATCAGCGCAATTAGTTATGGCGAAATTAACTTGTCAAACATTTGAAAGACTTTCCAGAAATGCCTTAGTTTATAAAAGGCTTTCCTTTGATAGGTGGGGTATATCACATTGGGGCGACTTTAAGTTACGCCGTGTTTTCTTTAAGGCATTGAATGCGGGGAACCCAGATGTAATTTTACGCTACGGGTTGAGAACCTATTTTGACTCAACATATCCCAACATAAGACTTAGTACATTAGAAAGAGCTTCTAACATGCAACATAAGGAAACATGTTATGCTTACGGGTTAGTAATGTTCGCTTCTCACCAACGTGAGAAAAAGAACATCGGATTACAACTGTTAAATAAAATATTCCCACAAGTGACAGACTCAGTAGTTGGGGTGAGAAACAAGGTTTTTAGATTATTACGGGGCTGCTGGGCATTACGTAACCCCTGTCCTTTTGAAAACATTACAACACGTTGTCTTGTCAACGGCCACAACGGTTACGTTCCACAAGACCAAGGGTGGGAGATTGTACTAATAAAACCAGAATGCATGACATATTTCTGGACGTACGAATTACGTGTCTTTATTGCCTTTGCTGAACGACTTGCGTACTAACTAGAATTATCCTCAAAAATGTCTTGTATCAAAGTTATTGTGTGCTATATTTCATATTATATGTAAAATAGCGGAATTGTAAGTTAGAAGAATATTTGAATGTGAAATATTATTATGATCAGTTTTTCATATAGAATTGTGGTAGTTGAATCATATATTAGCTGCTAAGTATGAACGTAACGGGTAGGTAGTACCCTAAGTAAAACTTATAAAACGCTAATATGAAGAAAAAGCTTTTATAAATGAGTTCATATTATGCTACGAAATACTATTGACTACTCTTAATATTCTGTATGATTAATTTGATTCATTTGATTATTTTGAAGGAAATGGCACCGACTACTCGCCAAACCATGAATATGAGTGAAGAGGAATTTCGTACTTTTCTAGCTTCGAACATAGCCGCAGTACAGGCTGCGCTGCATACCAACAATAACCTTGGATCTAGCAGTACAGGAAATCGTGTAGGATGCACCTACAAAGAATTCATTGCCTGCAAACCTTTGGAATTTGATGGAACCGAAGGACCGATCGAATTGAAACGGTGGACCGAGAAGGTCGAATCGGTGTTTACCATAAGTAAGTGTACTGAAGAAGACAAAGTGAAGTACGCTACGCATACCTTCACAGGTACCGCGTTAATATGGTGGAACACCTATCTTGAGCAGGTAGGACAAGATGCTGCTTACGCACTACCGTGGTCAGCATTCAAGCACTTGATGAACGAGCTGTATCATCCTAGAAACGAGGTCAATAAGCTCAAGGTAGAGCTTAGAGGGTTACGAACACAAGGATTTGATATTACCACGTACGAAAGACGATTCACGAAATTGTGCCTATTGTGTCCGGGAGCGTTCGAAGATGAAGAAGAGAAAATCGACGCGTTTGTAAAAGGGTTACCTGAAAGAATTCAAGAAGATGTGAGTTCACACGAGCGCGCCTCTATACAAAAGGCAAGTCGAATGGCCCATAAAATAGTGAACCAGATTGAAGAAAGAATTAAAGAATCGGCGGCCGAAGAGGCCAACATGAAACAAGTTATGCGAAAGTGGGAAGAAAATGGTGACAAGAGTCACCAATACAACAACAACAATTACAACAACAACCGCAACAACTATCCCAACAACCGCAACAACAATCGTAACAATAACCGCAATCCTAAAAATAACTACAACAAACGTACCAACAACAACAACAACTACAACAACCATTTCAACAACAGTAACAATCCCAAGAACAACCTCAATAACAACAACGGCAACAAAAACCAAAAACAGCCATGCCAAAGGTGTGAAGAGTATCACCAGGGGTTCTGCACGACATTTTGCAACAGGTGTAAAAGAAATGGTCATAGCGCGACGAAGTGTGAGGTCTACGGACCAAGGTATAACAGAACTAAAGAAACAAATAATGTCGGAACGAGTAATGTCGGAACAAGTAGTGTCGGAGCAAGTAATGCCAATGTAATTTGTTATAAATGTGGAAAACCGGGCCACATTATTAGAAATTTCCCGAATTAGGGGAATACTAATGACAAGGCCGCGAAAGAGTTTTCAATATTAATACGGCAGAAGCGCAGGAAGACCCGGAGCTTGTTACGGGTACGTTTCTTATTGACAATAAATCTGCTTATGTTTAATTTGATTCGGGTGCGGATAGAAGCCATATGAGTAGAGATTTTTGTGCTAAATTAAGTTGCCCATTGACGCCTTTGGATAATGAATTTTTACTCGAATTAGCAAACAGTAAATTAATTTCAGAAGATAATATATGTCGGAATCAAGAAATTACACTGGTTAGCGAAACATTTAAGATTGATTTGATATCAGTAGAATTAGGGAGTTTTGATGTGATAATCGGCATGGACTGGTTGAAAGAGGTGAAAGCAGAGATTGTCTGTTACAAAAACGCGATTCGCATTATGCGCTAAAAGAGAAAACCTTTAATGGTGTACAGAGAAAAGAGCAATGCGAAGTTAAATCTTATTAGTAATTTGAAGGCACAAAAACTAATAAGAAAAGGTTGCTATGCTGTTCTAGCACACATCGAGAAAATCAATACAGAAGAAAAGAACATCAGTGATCTTCCCATCGCAAAAGAATTTCCTGATGTATTTTCGAAAGAATTGCAGGGACTACCTCCGCACCGATCCGTGGAATTTCAGATAGATCTTGTACCAGGAGCTGCACCAATAGCTCGTGCTCCATACAGACTCGCACCCAGCGAAATGAAGGAACTCCAAAGCCAATTACAAGAACTTTTATAGCGTTTTTTCATTCGACCAAGCACATCACCGTGGGGAGCTCCTGTTTTGTTTGTCAAGAAGAAGGATGGTACATTTAGGTTGTGTATCGACTACAGAGAGTTGAATAAACTTACCATCAAGAACCGCTACCCACTATCTAGAATCGACGATGATAATGCTAAAAACGAACATATTTTTCATAGCATTATCCCTCAAGAAAGACAAGCTTTTAGTTGCAATTGTTCTATTTACAAGTAATATTCGTTTAAATAATAAAAGGTGAAGACAAAAGACAGATTCGACGAATTGAAGACACAAATGACCAAAAAGCTCAAAAGTACAAAGTACAATCAAAGTGGTTCAAATTATTGATAAGAAACGTCTCAAAATTACAAGAGTACAAGACGCAAAACGCAAAATACAAGATATTAAATTGTACGCAAGGACGTTCGAAAATCCGGAACCGGGACCAGAGTCAACTCTCAACGCTCGACGCAACGGACTAAAAATTACAAGTTAACTATGCACATAAATATAATATAATATTTAAATAACTCTTTAAATTATTTATATATTATATTAAAAACCGTCTGCAAGAAAGAAAACAAGCTCATGTGAGCTGGAAAAAGAGGTCATGCGATCGCATGGCCTGGAGGTGCATTTTCCATGCGATCGCATGGCAGTAGGTATCAGGCTACACTCCTATAAATTCGCAGTTTTGGTTGATCAAATATATATCTTTTCCATCTATCTCTCTATCTCACTCGTATAATATATATATATATATATATATATATATATATATATATATATATATATATATATATATATATATATTATATTTTAATTTTAATTTTAATTTTAAATTCTAATAATAAGGGTATGTTAGCGAATGTTGTAAGGGTGTAAGTCGAAATTCTGTCCGTGTAACGCTACGCTATTTTTAATCATTGTAAGTTATGTTCAACCTTTTTAAATAAATGTATAGTAGCTAAGTTATTATTATGCTTATTTAAGTCGAAGTAATCGTGATGTTGGGCTAAAATATTAAGACGGGGTAATTGGGCTTTGTACCATAATTGGGGTTTGGACAAAAGAACAACACTTGTGAAAATTAGACTATGGGCTATTAATGGGCTTTATATTTGTTTAATTAAATGATATTTTGTTAATTTAATATAAAGATTTACAATTAGACGTACCTATAAATAACCATATACACTCGATCGGACACGATGGGCGGGATATTTATAAGTACTAATAATCGTTCATTTAACCGGACACGGGAATGAATTAATAGTTTATGGACTTATTAAAACAGGGGTGAATTATATACAAGGACACTTGGTGTAATTATAGTTTAAGTCCCCAATTAGTTGGAATATTTGACTTCGGATATAAGGATAATTTGACGAGGACACTCGCACTTTATATTTATGACTGATGGACTGTTATGGACAAAAACCAGACGGACATATTGAATAATCCAGGACAAGGTACAATTAACCCATGGTAATAAACTAAAATCAACACGTCAAACATCATGATTACGGAAGTTTAAATAAACATAATTTATATATTTCATATTTAATTGCACTTTAATTTATTGCCTTTTTATTTATCGTACCTTTTAAGTATCAAAAATTTTATTTTATCGCACTTTTATTTATCGCAATTTCATTATCGTTATTTACTTTACGCTTTAAATTAAGTTATATTTATTTTTAATATTTTACATTAGGTTTTAACTGCTACTAAAGTTTTAAAATCGACAAACCGGTCATTAAACGGTAAAAACCCCCTTTTCTAATAATAATTGTAATATATATATTTATTTACAAATATAGTTTAAAAAATATAGCGTTAAACTTGGCTAAGATCCCTGTGGAACGAACCGGACTTACTAAAAACTACACTACTATACGATTAGGTACACTGCCTATAAGTGTTGTAGCAAGGTTTAGGTATATCCACTCTATAAATAAATAAATAACTTCTGTAAAATTGTATCGTATTTAATAGTATTTTGTAATAAAAATATAACTATTTTATATACACCTCTACGCACATCAAGTATTTTTGGCGCCGCTGCCGGGGAAACTAAAACGCCAAAAGCGCAACGCTATAAAAAAAAGATTTTTTAAGTTCTTTGTATAAAAATAAATATACGTTTTAAATATTAAAAATACAAAAATATAAAAAGAAAAACAAAATATATATATTTAAGAGTTGTTCAAAAATATATAAAATTATAAAATATTTCTATTTCTATTTTTAGTTTTTATAAATATAAGTTTTATTTAATTTATATAAATACTTTTTTATAAATATTAAAACAGAAAAAAATATAAGAACTCGGCCCGATCACTGTTGAAGCCCAATATCCTGACCCGAAAATCTACCCCATGCGATCGCATGAGATTTTAACTATCAAACCATGCGATCGCATGGCTTGATTTGACCCGCCTGGTAACCTCAGCCGACAGTAGGGTTTAGTTTAATTATTATTATTATTATTATTAAAACCCTAATTAGGGTTTAGTTTTTAATTAATTAGTTTAGTTTTTATTATTAATTTGTATTTTTAGTTTAATTAGTTTTATTAAAATATAAAAATTAATAGTTTTATAAAATAAATAATATAAAATAATATTTTTATAAAAATTGTACTTTTTACAACTTTAAGTTAATTTTTATATTTTGTTTCTTTTTATTTGTTTTAGCGCATTTTTTTTATATTTTTCGCTCGTATTTAGTTTTAAGTCATAGTTTTTGCCATAGTTATTTTTATTTCTAGATTCTTAGGCTTTGCTGTAAAATCCCTTAAGTACTTTTTCTTTATACTAAGATTTAGGTGTTTTAGAATTTTGCGACGCCATTTTAAAATTTTAGTACCTTTTTAAGTTATTGCCATTTGGGATATAGTATTTCTTTTAAGCTTTAATATCTTTAGATGCAACTTTTAATTTTTAGTTTTTAGACTTTTAAGTTTCGACGCGCTACGTTCTTTTTATTATTTTTCGACCTTTTATTTTTCGACGTTTTCCGACGCGATCTTTTTCTTTCTTATTTTTCGCCGCTCTAGTTTTTTAGGACATAGAATTTTCTATTTCTTCTCTAAAATCTCTTTAAATTTCAACGAAAAATTATTTTAAGTGATTAAATTGATAGACATCCATATTTTCTGCTTCGTAGTAATAGTTGGATTTGTTAGTGGCTGAGTTGTGAGCTTCCGATTTAAAGGGTTCTGGCTCCCTGATACATCTTTTGGCTATTCGAAACGTGGGCAAAAGCAGAAAAGTCTATTAATTTGATAACTTATATAATTTTTATCTTTTTTTAACTAATAGGATATTCAGTGAATGCACCGAGCAAAACGTTCACCACCTTTCATACGTTCACCACCTGTAACTCGATCAAGACATCTAGCAAATATTGTCGCCGTTGATTTTTCTTTAGAATCATCATCCAGTCGACCAAGTACTCCAATTCAAATTTCCGATAATCCATTTTTTGAACCCGACCTCACAATTGAGAATCCGAAGGATATTCAGGGACAATTCAGAGATCCTGAACCATTAATCTTTTCTCCAGAACCACCAATCATTCAAACAGAAATTGTCGAGGAACCAACCGTTAAATCAGAATCCTATAGTGATTCAGATTCAACAAATTCAATCATGGAAAATCTGGAACCTCTAAGTATGGAAGACCGAATGCGAGCTAAACGAACTGGCCAAGGTCACACAATTACTCAACCAGACATTAATGCACCAGATTATGAAATCAAAGGACAAATCCTACACATGGTAACTAATCAATGCCAATTTAGTGGTGCGCCGAAGGAAGATCCAAATGAACATCTTCGTACCTTTAATAGGATCTGTACTTTATTTAAAATCCGAAAAGTTGAGGATGAACAGATATATCTCATATTATTTCCCTGGACTTTAAAGGGAGAAGCCAGAGATTGGTTAGAATCATTACCTGAAGGGGAGATTGATACATGGGACGTTTTAGTTGAAAAATTTCTTAAACAATTCTTTCCGGTATCTAAAGCCGTAAGACTTCAAGGAGAAATTGTTACATTCACGCAAAATCCAAATGAAACTCTGTATGAGACGTGGACAAGATTTGGAAAGTTATTGAGAGGATGTCCGCAACATGTTTAGACACTTGTCAAATAGTACAAATATTCTACCAAGGATGCGACATCACTACAAGAAAAGACATAGATATAGCAGCTGGTGGTTCCATTATGAAGAAAACAGCAACCGACGCTTACAAAATTATTGATAACACTGCTTCCCACTCACATGAGTGGCATCAAGAAAAAGATATCGTTAGATCATCTAAAGCAGCTAGAGCCAATTCTAGCCATGACTTTGATTCCATTTCCGTAAAGATAGATGCTGTTGAGAGATGAATGGAAAAGACGACTAAAGATATTCACTCAATACGAATTAGTTGTGAGCAGTGTGGAGGACCACATTTGACAAAAGATTGTCTCAGTATTGAACTAACAATGGAACAAAGAGTGAATGTTTCATACATAAACCAAAGGCCTGGAAATAATTATCAGAGTAATTATCAACCGCCAAGACCAATCTACAATCAAAATCAGAATTATAACCGAAATGTTCCATACAACAACCAACAAGGTCCAAGCAATCAACAAGTATCCAACAATACTTACAATCAGCAAAGACCTAATTTTCAAAATAAACCACCACAACCCGATGATAAAAAGCCAAATTTAGAAGACATGATATCGAAGCTAGTTGAATCTCAAATGCAGTTTTTCACATCTCAGAAACAAACGAATGAAAAAAATGCTCAAGCATTTAAAAATCAACAAGCTTCTATTCAAAATTTGGAACAAGAAGTAAGCAACCTAGCAAGGTTAATAGGTGAAAGAAAATCGGGAAGTCTACCTAGTGATAAATATGCTAACCTCCGAAATGAAAAAGCTAAAGCCATTACCACAAGAAGTGGTATTACACTTAAACCACCTGAAATACCTGTAATTTCTGATGATTCTACTCCTACTACATAAGAACCACAGCCTGAGCAAGAAAAGGAAAAAGAACCGGTAGTTGAAAAGGTTAATAAAGATAACACAGTTAAGGCTAAACCTTATGTTAAACCATAACAACCACCACTTCCTTACCCAAGTAAAATGAGAAAAGAAAGACTTGAAGCCGAGCAATCTAAATTCTTGGATATGTTTAAACAAATAAATGTCAATCTTCCTTTCATTGATGTGATTTCAGGAATGCCTAGGTATGCCAAATTCTTGAAAGATCTAATCACAAATAGAAAGAAAATGGAAGAACTCTCGGCTGTTACTATGAATGCCAATTGCTCTGCAGTACTATTGAATAAGATACCAGAAAAATTATCAGATCCAGGAAGTTTCACAATTCCATGTTTTCTGGGTAGTCTTAGTTCAATAGAAGCATTGGCAGACTTAGGTGCTAGTATAAATTTAATGTCGTATTCACTATACGCTAAACTAGACCTTGGAGAATTGAAATCAACACAAATAAGCATACAACTAGCCAATCAATCAGTAAAATATCCTAGAGGAATAATGGAGAACATGCTAGTTAAAGTTGGTACTTTAGTATTTCAAGTAGATTTTGTTATTCTGGACATGAAAGAAGATTCTCGAGTTCCTCTCATATTAGGAAGACCATTCTTAAACACGGCTAAAGCAATAATAGACGTGTTTGGTAAGAAACTGACCCTAAGTATAGAGGACGAGAGTGTTACCTTTTCTGTTGATAGAGCAATGCAACAATTGCAATCTGCAGATGATACATGTTATTATATTCAAACTATAGATTCACATGCAGAATTGTTAGAAGAATTTCCAGAATTACAAGGAACAGGGGAATGTTCTTTAGGAGAAGGAACTGAACCAATTGATGAAACTGAAATGTTAGCTACACTTATGGCTAATGGATATAAACCAACAACAGAAGAAATTCAAATGCTAAAAGAAGATGACAGATATCGATATAAATCATCGATAGAAGAACCACTGACATTAGAGTTAAATCCACTTCCAAACCATTTGGAATATGCTTATTTACATGGTGAATCTGAATTACCTGTAATAATATCGTCTTCTCTTACTGAAAATGAAAAATCACAACTCATTTCTGTGCTAAAAGCTCATAAACCAGCTATTGCATGGAAGATTCATGATATTAAAGGAATAAGTCCTTTGTATTGCACACATAAAATCCTTATGGAAGAAGGTCATAAAACGTATGTGCAACACCAACGAAGACTAAATCCGAATATGCAAGATGTTGTTAAGAAAGAAATTATTAAACTGCTTGATGCAGGTTTAATTTATCCAATCTCTGATAGTCCATGGGTACGCCCAGTTCAATGCGTACCTAAGAAGGGTGGCATGACTGTCATCACAAATGAGAAAAATGAGCTTATTCCTACTAGGACTGTAATAGGATGGCGTGTTTGTATTGATTATAGAAAATTAAATGACGTCACCAGAAAAAATCACTTTCCCTTACCTTTCATTGATCAAATGTTGGAAAGATTAGCTAGAAATAGTTACTATTGTTTTCTTGATGGTTTTTCCGAATATTATCAAATTCCAATAGCACCCGAAGATCAAGAGAAAACCACATTCACGTGCCCTTATGGTACTTTTTCTTATAAACGCATGCCATTTGGACTTTGCAACGCCCCTGCAACCTTTCAAAGGTGCATGATGGCGATTTTTCACGACATGATAGAAGAATGCATGGAAGTTTTCATGGATGACTTTTCAGTCTTCGGTGATACATTTGAATCATGTCTAGTTAATCTTGAACGAATACTTATTAGATGCGAACAATCAAATCTAGTTCTTAATTGGGAGAAATATCATTTCATGGTTAAAGAAGGCATCGTTCTTGGTCATAAAATTTCAAAGGAAGGAATTGAAGTGGATAGAGCTAAAGTAGATGTAATTGCTTAACTTCCACATCCCACCAATGTTAGAGGAGTTAGGAGTTTTCTAGGGCATGCCGGTTTTTACCGACGTTTCATAAAAGATTTTTCTAAAATTGCCACTCCTATGAATAAACTCCTAGAAAAGAATGCTCCATTCATCTTTTCAGATGAATGCATCAAATCTTTTAATATTCTTAAAGAAAAACTCACTAATGCACCGATCATGATAACTCCAAATTGGAATCTACCGTTTGAACTAATGTGCGATGCAAGTGATTTTGCAATGGGAGCCGTTTTAGGACAAAGGATTGAAAAATGATTTTAACCTAATTATTACGCTAGTAAGACTTTACAAGGAGCACAAACGAATTATACAACTACTAAAAAAGAACTCCTTGCTATTGTCTTTGCTTTTGACAAATTTCGTTCATATCTCGTTCTAGCTAAAAAAGTGGTCTATACCGACCATTCTGCTCTTAGATACCTATTTCCGAAACAAGATGCTAAACCAAGATTAATCCGTTGGATCTTACTCTTACAAGAGTTCGATATTGAAATCCGAGATAAAAAGGGAGCAGAAAATCTCGTCGCTGATCATCTTTCTCGTCTTGAAAATCCTGAATTAGAAGTTCTAAATGAATCGGCCATACAAGACAACTTTCCTGATGAATATCTATTGAAGATAGATTATAGTGAAATTTCATGGTTTACAGACTATGCAAACTACTTAGTATGTGGATTCCTTAAAAAAGGGTTGTCGTACCAAAAACGAAAGAAATTCTTTAGTGATATAAAACACTATTTCTGGGAAGATCCACATTTGTTTAAAAGTTGTCCCGATGGAATAATACGTCGATGTGTATTCGGGGATGAAGCTAGTCAAATCTTAAACCATTGTCACACAAGACCAACAGGAGGGCATTATGGGCCTCAGCTCACAACAAGAAAAGTTTACGATGCTGGATTCTATTGGCCTACAATTTTCAAAGACGCACACCTTCTTTGTAAATCCTGTGATGCTTGTCAAAGGGCCGGAAAAATAAGTCAACGTGATGAAATGCCACAAAATGTCATTCAAGTATGTGAAGTATTTGACATTTGGGGTATTGACTTTATGGGTCCATTTCAAAAATCTCATAATAATCTCTACATTTTCATTGCCATTGATTATGTATCAAAATGGGCGGAAGCACAATCTCTCCCAACTAACGATGCACGAGTTGTAGTTAATTTTTTAAAACGTCTTTTTGCAAGGTTTGGAACACCGAAAGCTTTAATAAGTGATCGGGGTACTCATTTTTGTAATAATCAACTTGAGAAAGTTCTCAAAAGATATGGAATAACTCATAAAATCTCAACTACTTATCATCCACAAACAAGTGGACAAGTTGAAAATACCAACCGAGCTTTAAAACGTATTCTAGAGAAAACCGTAGGATCAAATCCAAAGGAATGGTCCATGAAATTGGAGGATGCACTCTGGGCTTTTAGAATAGCCTACAAAACTCCAATTAGAAGCACACCTTTTAAACTCGTTTATGGAAAAGCATGTCACCTTCCAGTAGAAATTGAACACAAAGCATTTTGGGCTTTGAAAACATGTAATATTGATTTACATGAAGCTGGACGTCTACGGTTAAGTCAACTAAACGAATTAGAAGAATTAAGACATGAAGTATACAAAAATTCGTTAATCTATAAAGAAAGAACGAAGAAATGGCATGAAAAAAGAATCAGAAGTTCAAAAGAATTTAAAGAAGGAGACAGAGTTCTTCTTTTCAATTCACGATTCAAGCTATTTCCTGGAAAATTGAAATCAAGATGGTCTGGACCATTCATAGTCAAAAGAGTTTTCCCATATGGAACAATAGAATTAATAAATTCAAATAGAATTGAATTTAAAGTTAATGGTCACAGAGTTAAACATTACATACATGGTCCGATGGAAGTTGACAATGAAGTTAATCACAATTTCAACACCACAGCTAACTAAGTATGGGGAGATTCGAATCTTTTTAGGGTAATATATATTTTTGTTAGAGTTAGATATTCTGTTTTCGTGTAGTTTCCGAGAATAGAATCCGAATGGTCTTTCCCTAGCAGACCCTAAAGAACTAGTCTTCTCCCACCATTTTGAATTTTTATTTTTTTTAGGTTTTACGAGATGAAGAATTCCTTTGATCTGAACCATGGTCTAATGCTACACGCTTTGATCACTAAACGTAATAATGACACACTCCCGAGTGACCTGGTGTCAGTAATTAGAAGCAGATGTGATGAAGTAAGAAAAGAACTCAGAAAAGATCATCATAAGATACATTTTGGTAAAGGAAAATCAAAATCCGCAACAAAAAGAAGAGCACGACACCTTGAAAGATGTTACAAATGCGGAAAATGGTCATACGAAGGAAAACGTTCAAATAATCAAACATATTCAAATACCGAATTCGTTACCTTATGCAGAGAAGCACCATTCATATGTTTAAAAAAAAAGATATTGAAGATTCGAGGTTATGCATACGTAGCTATGGAGAACCAAATCACACGACTCTCCTATGAGTTGGCTAAAGCAGGTCTCTGAGAATTCTTTCTCACAGGAAAGTATGTACAGTTTTTATTTTTATTGCTTTTAACCTTTTGATAATAAACGCTAAATCGTTCGCTATAAAGTATTAAATTGATACTCAATAAAATTAGGTTTTGCGACCGAAATTATTGATATCATACAAAAATTTATTACATCACTGCGAAATTTACCGTTTATTTTTAAGGTATAAATATCTTTAATCAATCAACCCAAAATATTTCAAAAATTCGTCAGGAGTAAAACTAGGTCGTTGAACCGAAATTACTTTACCGAAAAGAGGGGCGTATATTTTTGATAATATTTGATTGATTAAAGTGGGATAAAAGACCAAAAAGATATTTAATTTTAATTTTACTTTGTTTTTAAAATTAATATTAAATTATTATTGTAAACTTTTTAAAATCAATATAATTAAGTTTATAAATATTTGAAAAATTAATATTTTTAATATAAGTTTGTATGTATAAAAATGATATTTATATGAATTTTTAATTTTATGCAATTTAAATTTAAGTTTGGTGTGAATTTAAAAATAAAAATTTACTTTATTTCACTAAGATAAAAATTTGATATTTAAAATTCGTCGTGAGTTGAAAATTAGGTCGTTGAACCGAAATTGCTCTACCCAAGGGAGGGACGAGAACTTTTATTATCATTATTTTTAATCGTATTGAATTAAAGTATGCCAAAAACATTAAAAAAAAACCAAAAAATCTTTGCTTTTAAAACTGAGCTTTGAATTGACAAATTTTAAAATTTTGTCGAGGGACGGACTAGGACAACGATCTGAAACGCCCTCATCCTAAAAAGAAACAAAATTTTAAATTTAATTAATTATTTGTTTTAATAAGTTAAAGGTTTTATAAAAAAAAAAAAAATACCAGACCCCCATGCGATCGCATGGGGTTTGGCCTACAAATCCATGCGATCGAATGGAGGCCAATATCTGGCCAGGATCAAAAGCTCCAGCGAGCTGTGTTCTGTCTCCATATTTTACACACACACATATGCGAAAACACACACATGTTATCCCCAAAAATCACCATTTTTCACCCAAATTTCACCAAATTTCTCGCTACATTCTGCTCTAATCATGAATTTAATAAGAAGTTTATCAAGAAGGGTAACAATTTCACCCCTAAACCTCTTTAAATTTGATTTTTAGTGTTCTTGAGCTATATTTTTCCTAATTTGATTTTGTTAATTTCTAGTGTAATTAGAGTTAAATTGTTAGTATTTTATGCATGTATAACCTAGATTGATGCTAATTAACATGATTTGAAGCCAAAAACTTCAAAATTTTTAGGAATCTAGGGTTTGTGTTCTTGAGCAATTTGGGGTTTTTTGATATAAACGGGTTATGGCCGATTTTTGTCATGAATTATTGCTAAATTAAGTAGTGTAACATGTTTAGGTAACTAAATGATCCAAACTTTGATCCTAAACATGATTTTTGAGAATTAAAGTGGACTTTTTAGGTATAAAATTCATGAACTTGATTAAATTGATGTAAATGCCATTTGAAACTTGTTTAATTGCTAGTAATGGTTGTTTTAACATGATATTTGAGTTGAATGCTTATGAACTTTGTAAACATTTTCATATATGCTTATTTGAAAAAGTGTAGAATTGTAAAAATTGTGAAAATGCGTATAAGTTTCATTGTGATTAAACATGTTATTGTAATTGTGTTAATTTGTTATTTTGCTAACACTAATGCATATTTGGATGCACAAATTTTGTGTTTAATGTGTTTTGCAGAGATTTACTAATACTGATGGTGCATTATCATCATCTAGACAACCACAACCAGAACCTGAGCCAGAATTGCAATACGAGCCAGAACCTGAACAAGAACCACAACAGGAACAACAACATCAACCTGATCAACACGTACCTTATTATGATCCGCTACAATTTGTTGATGCCTTCATAGTATTTCCGATGCATCCGCTAGTAGAATACCCAACGATTCCTGAACACACGTTGCATCCTAATCTGAGATTCGATAGAAGCTGGAGAGATTACCCGACATATCAAAGTAACAAATTCAAACTGATACCGAAAAATGTAGAAGTACCGAGGGTAATCGATTGGGAGCCTTTGGAAAGGGTCCAACTTGCTAACTCAGTTAGACAGCATTTGATCCAAAGGTATGGCAGTTCTTCTTTTCACGATTGGGAACGTTTATTCACCATTCGTAGACCTGTATATAAGGAATGGTGCATTGAGCTTATGAGTACTATAGCGTTAAATGCAGATGTAGATAGATTAGATGATAGAAGTTTTCTTAGATTTATACTTGGCCGTAGGATGTACAAGATGTCCATGCTGGATATGGCCAGGGCTTTGCAGATATATACTCCTAGTGAATTACTACTACCCGATTTTATGAATTTGATTTATCGTGGTGAAAGGGTAGATAGGAATTTTGACGCGAACGCCGTCTGGAGGTGTATGTCAGATTATAATTTTTTTACAATGGGAGGAAAACACTCCTACTTACATATTAACAAAGCCGAGCTTCGTATAATTCATAGATTTTTGGCTAAATCGATTACACAGAGAGGTCACAATAAGGAGAAAATGACCTTACATGATTTATTTTACTTAAAGTGTATTCGAGACCTAAGAGGCTTTGTTAATATCCCTTACTGTGTTGGTTTTTATTTGTCTAAAATGGTAGAAGGAATACAGGAAGGGGGAATAATATGAGGAGGTATTTTTGTTACTCTCATTGGAGAGTATTTGGGTGTAGATAGGGACCAAGGGGGTCCACTTTTGGTATGTAGGGAACAGGTTGAGCCTTTAGGATTGAAGGTCTATCAGGGTGCTAAGGTATTAAAGAGCAGACGCAACCAGGCAGTACCCTATGAAGGTCGTCATCCACAGGTAGAGAGAGGATCAGATGAGGAAATGGAGGAAGCGGATGACATTAGGGATGTCATTAGGGAGGCTATGACTGACGTCTACCAGCGTGTAGATGAGGTGGAAATGACAAATGAGGATAGATTTGGTCGGATGGAGCAGTGGAAAGCCCAGAATGATTACGAGCATTCTAGGCAATGACAGCATGATAGATGGGACTATCATCAGCGTCAGATCATGAGCCGGCTGTCACCTCAGGACCACTACGTACCGACCCGACCTGCTTACTATCCTCCACACCAGCCCGAGATGAGACCACCATATACTCTCTACGACCCTAACCAGGCCTACCAGTACACCTATCACCAACCATGGAACCCGGAAGACAACATGAACTGGAACCCCTATCCAGATTGATATAGTTCTAGTTGGTGATTTCTATGATTTTTATTTTTTTCATTATTTTTATTTATTTATGTTTAAACACATTATATTTTGATACTTTTATTGTAATGTTTAATATTTTTATTATGTTGTACTAATATTTCATATTTGATTTGAAAGTGGGATTTTAAGTCCCGTTTCAAATTACCATGCATGTTTATATTTGTATGTATGTATATTTTCAATTGTACACAACAGGGTAAAACAGAGCATTTTCAAAGACTGGCATTAAGTTCAGCAAAAGCTACTGATTTTGACGACAAAACGAAAAACAAATGTGATGTAACAACAAGACGGAATGAACAAATGATGTGCACCATTTATCATTCAACAAACAAACGCCAATATGTTTGGAAACTTTGGTAAAATTTAATCATTTTTCTACGCTAATCACCCTCAATAATTTAAATTGTTACTGATTTCTTGCAAATGAGGGCATTGCAAGATCTTAAGTGTGGGAAGGGGTTAATTTCTTTCGGATTTTTAAAATTTTAACTTATACACTTGGTTACCATTAAAAATACTAGTAACGCAGTAGTTGTATTAGAATCTAGTGCTCTCTGATAATAAAGAACAGCCCTAGTCTTATATACTGACTACCCAATTCTAGTAAAATTTTTCAAAATTTTCAATTAAATGAACTCAAAATCATGTTTATACATATTTATGAACGATAAAACTAGGTGTTAATATCGAAATTATTGTTACCTCGAAAAGGAAATAAATTGAGAAACAACCCAAAATGTTAGAATTCATTTAAAATGGAATAGAGGACAATAAAAAGGAAAAGAAAAGAAAATAAAAGCCAAGTGTGGGAAAAATTTACCAAGTTATTTTGAACATATATCACATATTTGTGTACAAATAATTGAAGATACTTTTGTTTTGGACAAAATTAACCGTTTTACCCAGAAAATTGTAATATATTTGAAAGAAAGATGGATCTACACGATGAATCAATTCCATCATTAAAAGGAAGTAAAGTCTTCCGAAAAATAAACGCACTTCTTGATTTAGGTCATGAAGTGTCGTCCAGACCAGTTGTAGAGTCTACGAAAAACCTTGAAAAGTTTTCTCGAAAATTAGCTGAAAATCCACGGACCTCAGCATCAAACAGGGTCGCCAAGTGGTAAGACTTATCCTAACCATGAGAGGATCTGTCTTGTAAAATAGGGAGGGCACCGTGCAAATTAGCTTGATAAGACTAATGAATCAGATCCCCAGAAAGGATAATCCCCTTAAAGATAAAAAATCAGCTTTTAAGACTGATATTACTCAATCCTAGAGATTGACCTTAAAGATTGAGATTTACAAACTCATGGAATTCAATGATATCTAAACTCGAGCTTGAACGAGAAAATATTTTGATAAAATTACAAATCGATTTGTTTTCTGAAAAGCCGTTTTCAATGCGTTCATTACCATTGAACGTAAAATCCTAGAAATTCACCTGGAATTCATTAGGTCACCTGAACCAAATCGGGTGTCAACCGTAAGAACGGTGGTTGCATAGCATGGTCGAAGACAGGACCTTGTGCCAGACCGAAAAACTATAGTAATTGCATCCAACACGTTATAGACCATAATTAAAAGCATGTCAGGGGACATTGCCTCAACAGTTGCTTGTTCAACGCTTTCCTTTACAACCGGACGGTAGTTTATCGAAAGGTAATATACGGAGCAAGAAAACTGGACGTGTTGCTTTCCTAATACAAGGTTAGCAAGTGGGTGACACAAAACCATAAGTTTTGAGCTAAAATTTTCAAATCTGAAACCCACCAAACCTACAAAAATAATTTCGCAAACACCGGTGAAGGGTTATTCCGGAAAACTTATCTAGGGTAAAAGCTAGATTGAATTTTCAAAATATCAAATGTTTTCATAAAGATCCAATTTCTTTAAGGATCTAAATTTTCATAGTCATGTGGGACTGTAAATCACATCATTACTACCATTGTTCATACCGCCGTATAGAAATCACTGATGTACAAAGTGTGAAGAATAAAGAAGTGATTCTAGTATTTTTATTTCAAGACTATATTGCTTGAGGACAAGCAATGCTCAAGTGTGGGAATATTTGATAATGCTAAAAACGAACATATATTTCATAGCATTATCCCTCAAGAAAGACAAGATTTTAGTTGCAATTGTTCTATTTACAAGTAATATTCGTTTAAATAATAAAAGGTGAAGACAAAAGACAGATTCGATGAATTGAAGACGCAAATGACCAAAAAGCTCAAAAGTACAAAGTATAGTCAAAGTAGTTCAAATTATTGATAAGAAACGTCTCAAAATTATAAGAGTACAAGACGCAAAATGCAAAATACAAGATATTAAATTGTACGCAAGGACGTTCGAAAATCCAGAACCGGACCAGAGTCAACTCTCAACGCTCGACGCAACGGACTAAAAATTACAAGTTAACTATGCACACAAATATAATATAATATTTAAATAATTCTATAAATTATTTATATATTATATAATATATTAAAAACCGTCGGCAAGAAAGAAAACAAGCTCATGTGAGCTGGAAAACGAGGCCATGCGATCGCATGGCCTGGAGGTGCATTTTCCATGCGATCGCATGGCAGTAGGTATCAGACCACACTCCTATAAATTCGCAGTTTTGGTTGATCAAATATATATCTTTTCCATCGATCTCTCTATCTCACTCGTATATATATATATATATATATATATATATATATATATATATATATATATATATATATATTATATTTTAATTTTAATTTTAATTTTAAATTCTAATAATAAGGGTATGTTAGTGAATGTTGTAAGGGTGTAAGTCGAAATTCTGTCCGTGTAACGCTACGCTATTTTTAATCATTGTAAGTTATGTTCAACCTTTTTAAATTAATGTCTAGTAGCTAAGTTATTATTATGCTTATTTAAGCCGAAGTAATCGTGATGTTGGGCAAAAATATTAAGACGGGGTAATTGGGCTTTGTACCATAATTGGGGTTTGGACAAAAGAACAACACTTGTGAAAATTAGACTATGGGCTATTAATGGGCTTTATATTTGTTTAATTAAAAGATAGTTTGTTAATTTAATATAAAGATTTATAATTGGACGTACCTATAAATAACCATATACACTCGATCAAACACGATGGGCGGGATATTTATAAGTACTAATAATCGTTCATTTAACCAGACACGGGAATGAATTAATAGTTAATGGACTTATTAAAACAGGGGTGAATTATATACAAGGACACTTGGTGTAATTATAGTTTAAGTCCCCAATTAGTTGGAATATTTGACTTCGGATATAAGGATAATTTGACGAGGACACTCGCACTTTATATTTATGACTGATGGACTGTTATGGACAAAAACCAGACGGACATATTGAATAATCCAGGATAAGGTACAATTAACCCATGGTAATAAACTAAAATCAACACGTCAAACATCATGATTACGGAAGTTTAAATAAGCATAATTTATATATTTCATATTTAATTGCACTTTTAATTATCGTACTTTAATTTATTGTCATTTTATTTATCGTACCTTTTAATTATCACAAATTTTATTTTATCGAAATTTCATTATCGTTATTTACTTTACGCTTTAAATTAAGTTAATACTCACTTTACGCTTTATTTACTGCGACTAAAGTTTTAAAATCGACAAACTTGTCATTAAACGTTAAAAACCCCCTTTTATAATAATAATTGTAATATATATATTTATTTACAAATATAGTTTTAAAAATATAGCGTTAAACTTGGCTAAGATCCCTGTGAAACGAACCGGACTTACTAAAAACTACACTACTGTACGATTAGGTACACTGCCTATAAGTGTTGTAGCAAGGTTTAGGTATATCCACTCTATAAATAAATAAATAACTTGTGTAAAATTGTATCGTATTTAATAGTATTTTGTAGTAAAAGTATAACTATTTTATATACACCTCTACGCACATCAGATGACTTATTTGATCAACTACAAGGCTCTTCGATTTATTCGAAGATCGATTTACGTTCCAGGTATCATCAAATGCGGGTGAAGGAGGATGATATTCTGAAGACTGCTTTCAGGACGCGTTACGGTCATTATAAGTTTATGGTTATGCCATTTGGTTTAACTAATGCACCAGCTGTGTTCATGGACCTCGTGAACCGAGTGTGTGGGCCATACCTTGACAAGTTTGTCATTGTTTTCATCGATGACATACTTATTTACTCAAAGAATGATCAGGAGCACGAAGAACATTTGAGAAAAGTGCTAGAGTTGTTGAGGAAAGAAAAACTGTACGCTAAGTTTTCAAAGTGTGCATTTTGGTTGGAAGAAGTTCAATTCCTCGGTCGCATAGTGAACAAAGAAGGTATTCAGGTGGATCCGGCAAAGATTGAAACCGTTGAAAAGCGGGAAACCCCGAAAACTCCGAAGCATATACGCCAATTTTTAGGATTGGCTGGTTACTACAGAAGATTCATCCAAGATTTTTCCAAAATAGCAAAACCCTTG